>NW_011942204.1:794645-825892 GCF_000187425.2 Metarhizium robertsii ARSEF 23
GTTCCGCTGTGACGTTCAACAAGCACAAGCTCGACGTGCTGCTTTGGGACATGAGTCATGTCGCGCCGATAACATGAGCAGAGATGAGGAGGGTGGCAGCCTCGACACGTGCAGCGCCTTGAACGCTTACAACCCGGCATCATGGTATTAAATTGATATTCGCGCCATGGGCCCCGAGGAAAATTGCTATATTTGCCAGCATGGAACCCGATACACCTGTCGCAGACCAAGTAGTTGAGGAGTTCATTGGAGAGACAGCCGAAAAAATCAAGAGATTGAGTCCGATGTTGCGACGAACCGATGGCGTTGAGGTAATGGTCTTGAATAATAGTTTGTAAAGCGTAGCAAGACTGAGCAAGCGTGTATAAGCTTTGTCGAGGCAGTTGATCAATGATGAGAAGGATAACTTCAATGGGCATATGTAGCAGCGTCGCAGCATCTTGGGGTGGCCTTTTATGCCTGGTTGTCGTACCACGGCAGAACAAGCGCTTCAGGAGCTTCATCTCGGCCGGGTCTGGTTTGCTTTGTAGGCGAGGGACAGGGGGAGAGAAGCCTTGTCCTTTTATATTGCCTTGGGACAACCGTGGGGGAAAAGCCACAAAAAGACCGACTTGCACCCGCGTAGCCTTGGTGCGATTCGCAGAAAGTAAAATGTAGAATAAGTTCTCGTAGCTTTGTGAATGGCTTCAAATGTGGTGGGTCTTGGTACAGCAGACGACGACGGGAGAGCGACACCATCAAGCGGCGGCACATTGAAAGAAAGCACGAGTCCAAGAATAGAATGGTTAGCCATCAGACGTATCCATTTGTGCATCTGGAGAAAAACATGCCTTTTTGGTCTGCAGAGCCGAGCACGACTGCTTGTGTTGGCTTCACCCACTGTAGTCTGGTACCTTGAGACTACGTACTTGACTTCAGCAGGCTACTGGACTGAACCACCACGATGAGGTACAAGCGCTGGTTCAGGCCCTAGTCCCAGGCCCTCCCCCAGTAATTATTTGACGAGCCCTACTGGAATGGCTCCCTAAAAACAAAAGTCAGCGCTGGGGGGAGGGGGCCGGGCACGCACCGCTTGGAGACGCAGGTTCGAACGGCCGGCAAGCGAGGCGTCATAAAGTGTAACAAGCGTAAGAGTCGGTCCGTGAGCCGTGTGAGGTTTTCCGAGCCGAGATAGGTGAGGAGCGCAAGTATAAACATGCACTACGCGCAAACACTGCTGGCGATAACGACATCCATTATGGCGACGGTCCGATTTGAGAAGAAGAAGCAAAGAAGAAATTCCGACACAAACGTGGGATGCGTCTGTTTATGTTTACACAGAGCACGAGGCACCTCCTTCCTGATTCACGGCGCGTTGCTTCTTACCACGGCTCTCCTGGACGACAGCCAGGACCAAGGAAGGAGGATAGTGACAGTGTTTAGCAAGTGCTTGACGGATTCTCGGCCCGACGTATTGGGCCGTGTAGATCAAGTACCCAACCATGACTCTTTATATTATAGTATATTCGTGTATACTACAAGATATTCGTGGATATTATCCAAACACCTTGGTCTCGGGGGCAAAGTCCGGTCAATAAAAGGGCAAGGCATCGAATGGGTCATGGACGTCACAAGTCATGTCAGTCCCCCAACCGTGGCAGCAAATCACACTGTTATCAAGTTCGCTGGACCAGACCCTGTAGATCTTGGTTGCGCGGGCGAGGATCCGTCTTGTCTACATGACGGTGAGAAGATGGCCCTCGTAAGACAACCATATGGAATAGTCGCGCTCCGACGCAAAGCAGAGCAGAAAATAATGTCAAGTCTGTTATTGGTGGCATTGGGACATTGAGTGTGGTGCGCGTTGCCGTCGGCCGTTTTACGGCCCCGGTGAAGGCCAAAGAGATGGCATATTTGAATTCTTTTTTTCTTTTTGTTTTCTTGCAGGACCAGCTCGCTTTACTGTTGGATCCCCATGATGTGAGTTATTCGTGGCTGGCCCGGAACATATCATTATTATACCGCTGCTTCAAGGCGACGCCAAGATGCCAGCTTCGGCCGTCTAATATATTCGGTTTCCGAAATGAAAGTTTGCACTGGCAGAAGCAATGTCTACTATTACACCACTTCTTCACGACACCATGCCTGGCAAAGTGCGCACGACGGTAAAAAGACGCCTCAAGTATAAATTGCCTATCCGTACAGCAGAACCAGACCTCTGCATTTGCAAAAAAGATGTGGGAAAACCCAACTCGCTCAGGACAAAACCCACAGCGAGGCCACTCGCGCGCATCCATGTGGTTAACCTCGTTTTGACTCGTTTTGACACTGTAATATCGACTCTACCAAGAGCACCACCACTGGTATTGTAAGGCCCAAGAATAACAACATAATCAGAGGTTGAGGAATCATAGTCCCGAATCTCCAAAAAATTGTTGGGGTCTCCCCAAGGACAGTCCCAGTAGACCTTGCAGATCTTAGTATTCCCGTCATAGAGGTCAAGATCTCCTTCAGTTCCTGATGATGAACGCTCTCGACCGCATGAGGAGACAGTACATCTATATCCAGGAGGAGCAGAGATTTTATCCACATCCGTTGCCGAAATTTCAAGGTCCTTATCGTCATCCAGATAAAATTTGCCCCTTTAATCCAAGTAAGAAAGATGTCAAAACCATATAAGGGATGGACAACACTCACCAACGGAGCGACGCGTTTTTGATCTCAAGATCACTCTGTCTCATACGGTTGATAAATTCTAGCACTACCCACTGGGCGTATGCTATTTGTTGATCTCTCTCTCCATTGGTAGCTTCAGCTTTCTGTTTCAAATTTTGCTAAATACAAGGTAGCTTCGAGAATTGTCTAGAGTCAAAAGTTCAAAAGTCAAAAAGCTGCTTGATCAATACTAAGAAATCTCTTTTATGTTGTGTAAAAGGGACGAGCGAACATGTATACTTTGGCGAATTTCCAATTGACATTATGTAATCTTGCCGTCGTCAGTGGGTATTTTTTCAAGCCCGCATAACATACACAGATTGTGGCGAGTCTACTGGACACATATTATGTCAAGTACAGATTTACACATTGGGATCAGCCAGCTACCTTTCAATGCCACCAGAATGCTATTCGCCATGTTTGTGAAGACGCTTGCAGGTGTCTTGAGAGCATGTATATACTGTTGCTAGGCAAGGGGAATGGCATCTGGGTGGGCTACGACATGCATACAAATATTAGCCCAACCACAGTCATTCTATATCGAATTCCGAGTCTCAGTCCTATATGTATGTTTCAATTGTTTTCGATATTTTCCAAGTCAGTCTATGGGCCAGTCAGCATTATCGGTCAGTTGTACTAGACAAGCAGGACAGGCAAAGAGTGACACTAGAAGCATGCGATTCCCAGCAGTACAGTGGGAAGAGAATGGGCTATGTGCCAAAGAAGTTACTTTTTGACATAGCTTGGGATTGCACACTTTACATGGAATCGAGATATGGAATCTCGAAAATGGTCGAACATGCACGAAATTGCCAAGTCCGATACGAAAGACAAACCTACGTTATGAGTAGCCAGCAACTAGGATACGGGCATCTAGTTCCCTTAACAAGACTGCATGGTACGAAATTTTGTAAGCACGACAAGCGGAAAGAGATTTAGGCTATAGCAGATGCGGGAGCAACCCGAGACACATAAGTAAGGCACGATTTCATTTTTGGCATTTTGGCTGAATGGCTCTTCAGGAAAACCATCTACCCTGACACCATGCGCCATTTGAAACTCGGCTACACCGACTGTTATGCCCGTGGCAGAGAAGTACATCTATATTTCAGCGCAGAGGCATTTGCGCCTACCGGGACTCTTACCAGAGCCGCCGAGATGTCCATAGGAAACCCACCCTTGTCAGTAACTCATCGCGTTTTAATTGCTTACTACGGTCTCCTTTTCCATGACTCAAAGATGCTAGCACTACCCGCGCGCAACATCCAACATTTCATGGTTCTTGGGTAAACATTCTGTCCAGCAACATTTAAAGACATCCTCTATTCCTACTCTCCCCCCGGCGAGGTTATACATCTGTCTCTCCACACCCTCTCTGTGGTTTGTCGCTCCTTCCTCTTGGAACTCTTAACTAGCGCCTCCAAAATCATCACACTGGAGTCGTGGCTATGTGGGCTGAATTGCTGGGGTAAGATCGGACTCCAAACAAGAATTGCTAGTTGAACTGTCGTCTCAACAAGAGCAACGAGATGGTTTGCATCAGGTAGTGAATACAAACTCGGCAGAGCGTACGTACTTGCCTGCACAACGGCCATGCTGTCCATGAAACACGCCAGTCAAACGAGACATATCTGAATCTAACCCGACATATTGAGTCTTCGAGTGCAAGTGTCCAAACATGGCCAGGTCAAGCTCTATGCTGAAAGACTAAGCAACCCTCGCTGGGGTTGAACGGCCGGTCGCTGCAGGCGGCAGATGACTTGTGCCAGTCGTAGACCGGAAGAAGACAATAGAAAACGACTATCCGCTGCACAATATAATAACCTGCCCCGTCCAATATCCCGTCGCATTGCTTGCGATTCTAGCATTTTGGGGTGGTTATATTGACTTGTTCTTTGCCGTCTTTATCCTCACTCCAGTCCTTTGAACCATGCTTCAGCTTTCTTTTGCCTGTCACGCTAGATAGTACCAACGGCAAGACAGACTCTGATGTAACTCTGGGTTGCTGTACGTATTACAACGTCAATGCCATTTGTTGGCGGCGCCTTGCATTACTTCTCTGAGGCTGGTAAGGATTAATATACTACATGGCTTTCCACAGGCGTTTCACCGTTTAAGCCGCTTGTTTGCTGAGTAGGAGGGGACTGGTGAGGTCTCAGTTCTTGGTGCTCAAGTCGTAACAGAAATGAGAGGAGTCGGGAGACATATAAGGAGGTAATCCACAATTGTAGAGACAACTCCAAGACCTCAATGGAGGGGAAGGGGTGATAACAGTCAGTCTCGGACATCCTCCGAAACAGTGGTCGGGAGCCAACTTGTTGTACAGAAAGGACTCAACTTGTTGTATCCTAAGGGCGGGCCTTTTGCTATTCCGTATTTTTGGTTGTTCACGTAGGCTCTAGGGCGCTGAGCTTTGTACCAAGCCAATCTCGCCATCTTCTATGTCTAGTACGCGGATCATTATAGTACTTCTATGGTGAAGGAGACAAAGTTCCCTTGTCCTGTTTGCTAGTTTCTGGACTGGTTGCCATCAGATAAACTGGCCCTTCTGGGGTCATCCCCGGCCCAAAATCTACATCTTCAGAAGTCGGACCTAGTCCTTGCTGTGGAAGATTCGATGCTTATGGTAACACGTGGGCTGCTCTGAGGATGTAACCGGTCTAATTTTGCACTGGCCCAATATGTCGCGTATAACCCTGAGCAAAATATTCCTCCATGATTCTCACCATGTGCCATGCCCAGTTTGAGCAAAGTTTCTTGACATATTTGGTCAGGGTCGATGTTCAGAAACAGCTAAGCGCAAGGCTGAAATACAAGTTCAATTGGGAAGACCCGGAAAACCCCCATGAAACTTATGGCGATCGCTTCATCAGTGGTAATGTCAGCCGCAGGTGATGTCGCTTCATGGCCGTTTTCTAATAGCATTCAAGACTTTGTAACTGGCGGGGCTCTCTTTGGTCGGGTGTCCATATTCACCACCAACTCAAGCGAGCAAACAGAGATTGAGCAGTCGTACGTGCCGTGCCCCAAGGCAAACAATGGCTCTCATGCTAATACAACCCACTGCATAGGGCCAAAGTTGCATTCAGTGCGTACGGAGCCGAAATCCAGGTCACGCAGGAGATGAAGAGCAGCATGGAGAAGATCCATAAACACTCCGAGGTGAAAATAAACATGGTGTATGTTGGAGTTTTTCCAGATAGTATGCCAGAAGTAGATGATCCTTCTTCCAGCCTCCTCCAACTCAAGGCTTTCGCCGATAAATTTTTGATTAAAGCCAATGAGCATAAAGAGAAGCGATAGTAAGCAGTTCGTACCTCGACCGGAAAATATTGAGGCTAACACATCTGCAGTGCGATTCTTGATGAATACACCAACATCCGCGGTTTCGACCCCCGCAAATACTTCAAGCCTTTCGATTACTCAGTTGCGACAATCCAGGTAAGCCAACACTCCATGGCAACGTTGCATACGACTGTGTGAAGCTGAAACATGACAGAGCTGGTCAGTTGCCATCGACTTCACCGAATACCTTTCCATTCAGACTGCTCTCCGTGCGAGTATGCTACTCCCATTCCACGAACTAAGCGTTTCATCTCCGTCTCTAACCTGGGTTACCACAGTTGATGAAAATCACTATGTAGACGGCAGAAAGAGTAAGACATCTTTGGATGATGAAGCAAGTAATGTGGTGGCAGGGTACAAGGACTGGGTATCTTCAAAGCACATCCCCGCTGTGACTTTGCGCGCGCTCCTAACGACCATTTCAGGTTGCCAAAGTCATTGCGAACCCAGATCACGCGGCGACAAGACCGCAGTACCCAAGCCCTTAGGATTTTCATTTGAAAGTCTTGGTAAGTAACATGGCGGTTTCCCGTCGAGCTTGGC
Source organism: Metarhizium robertsii ARSEF 23 (assembly GCF_000187425.2). Taxonomy (NCBI): domain Eukaryota; kingdom Fungi; phylum Ascomycota; class Sordariomycetes; order Hypocreales; family Clavicipitaceae; genus Metarhizium; species Metarhizium robertsii. Next base: position 801,228 of record NW_011942204.1, read on the forward strand.
GCTAACTAGTCGGGGAAGGATTCACTCAAGAAAGTGACATATTTCGGACGACGTCTTCGCGTGAAGGACAACCTCTACACTCACTGTGAAAGTGACCACAAGATACATGGTCCCTGGCCAACTGTCCCTAGCGCTAACCCTATTCCCACAATGACTGTGACAAGGGTTCAATATGAAGGCTTGGAGCAAAAGGGCTCAATTCAATAATAATCTCGTAGGATGTCAAAGGTCCTGAGTTGCTACGAGAAAGGAAGAGGAGGGTAACCGCCTTATATACATGAAAGGAACGCCTAGGCCTAGGGTCCTTGCCCGGGCACGTGTTCTAGCTGTGTAACTAATAAGTCCTGTATCGGCGAAGCCCCTTTGTTGGGCTTCACGATCTGTTGGGCCTTTTCCGTGTAACAATGACAGACATCGACGACAAGCCAGGGGAGAAGCCGCTTTTCAGCCTCCAAGCCTTCAACTTTGGTCAGGTTGCTGGCAGTGACAGGCTCTTGTTTGGGAAGAACTCCGGAGCATTAGATTACGTATGTGTCATGGGTCGCCGCATGCCTGTAGGGTACGATAAGATGAGCGAGTTGTGGGTTTTCCCGAAGCAAGTAGCGGGCATGTTCGACAACAGAGTCGATGTCTATTCCCTTTCTGAGTTGGGGACTATCGAGGTGGACATGTCTGAGCAAGGCAATGAAGACCCTCTTTTTTCATTCTATGTCAAGAAGGCGGAGTGACAAGTACCTTGTGCAACTTGGGAGAAACTGAGCATTGATTAGGTTCGTTAAAATTTAATACTTGCTCCCCTATGATGCCGAGGCTGCGCGGCCGTCCTCTTATTGCCGCGTTGCGCGGTTTAAATTCTTTTTTTTCTTGCCCATCTGTTGTGACTCTGCAAAATCTCTTTTACCGTGAAACCAACGTCCGTCCTTGAACGGAGGTTCCTTGGCAGGGTTACCAAGCTCTATCCGCCACGTATATTGGCTTTTCTATTTGCGTCCCAGTTTAAGCCTTAACAGCTTATACTTTTTATAAGTAATAAATAGCTTTTAAATACAATAGAAAAACCTAAAGAACTATACAAGTATATAAATATTCCCTTTTCCGTGAGTCCTGGTGTAACGCACACTCTTCGACACCGGTTGTTGTGTTATTCAATGTATCAAGTTTATTTTCAATACCCTACTCGTGCTGTGTCCCACTCCCGAGTCCCTTGTGACCCGTGGGACCAGCACCGCAGTGGGGAGCAAATGTGTGGGAGGAATCCTTTCAAGATACGGTTTGATAGGGTCTTCATCCTTCAAAAGTCATTCTCTAGGATGATGCTCCATACAACTAGCCCTATTAGAACCATTATCCTTTGTCTAGAACTGCCTATTCTGTCGTGCCTGGCCCTTGAATGTCCACAATAGCACTTTTCTCCACAGCGCACTGTTATTTAACATGGTGTATCTTCATTGGCACTAAGGATTCTAAGCGTGTCAAGTCTCTACGGTTACACAAGGGCTACGATCACGGGACCCAGGGCAAAAGGTTCGCACCACTTCTCGTATAAATAAAGCCTTTTAGTTAACTCCCTAGGTAAGTCTTGAGACAAACAGCGAACCTCCTGTACCTAAGACTGTTATTAGATAAAGGAAGTTATTGCTTTGAGCCCTTACTGACCTATTGTCATATCTAGAGTTTTGGCTAGTAGGCACACTCGGGTTATTCTAATGTGCAATAATCCATGTAATATTTGATTTTCAAGATTACCAACGTATTCTTCCTACGTGGTCTGTTGGGGTTTTCTGGCTCAAGTACAGCCGACATGTTGTGTTAATAGAGTGCTTGCACGATGCTTACATCATTATTTGCCTGGAAGTAAAGGGTGGCTGGTCAAGGTAACTGTAGAATGTAGAAAAAACGAAAAAGCTTAATTGACTTCTTTTGTCGTTGTTCTAAGGTTGTAGAGACGATGTGATAAGTGCACATAGAAGGCTTGGAGTCATGCCTTGATTCAGCTACAACTCCTCTTATAGCATTACATCTTCACCGTTTTCTTGTCGCAACTGGATTGCAAGGAAACGGCCCCACTTTAGGACTCGGATAGCTCGACTTGGGGCTTTCTTGGGAAGCCCTTCCTGTTCTTGTGAGCAATCGCTTCATCCAAGTCTCACCCGACCTTGCTCGTACCCTCACAACGTCACATGGATGGAATTTGAATATTCCACTACCCTCAACCAGACATTTAAGCGTAGGATTACGTACAGCCATAGCGGCGTGCGCTGGTGTAACCTGGCGGGGGCAAGAAAGTCTCCCCCCGGTCGACAAGAACACACGAGAGCATCAATAGATACAATCATTAGTTTTTGACTTGGGTAACGGATCACAACCCTAGTAGTAATTCAAGCATCTCCAGAGTATTCCTGCCATGCCCCCACTTTTCGAGTTCCTTCTTCGCTTACATCCTTCGAGATGGGTAGGGGAAAAGGTGAGGGCGTGGCCCTGACATTTTGTTGCGACTGCATTCTTTGTACACTATATAATGCTTGTTCCTTTGCAATTTACGTCGCGAAAAGCAAACAGGCACCCTTCAACTTGGGTACTTGCCAGTGCCACCGCGGCCCTGTTGTGATAGGGATTTCCTGCGCATTCTTTCACGATGAAGGCGAGTCCTTGGGTCTCGATAGCCACGCCGCTGCTGCTGTTTGGGTTGTGTCAGGGCCACTTGAAGCCGGGACACAGCTTCGAACCGACACTTGAGCGTCGCGGCGTAGACGCTGAATCCGGAGGATTTGATGACGAATTTCCGCGACACGTCTACCGCGGCGAGATACAGAGAACCCCAAAACAAGTTCAAAATGATGGGGGGTTTTACTCACGGGGCATGCAGAGGATACTCTCAGGGGATCAACTGTCCTGGGAAGAATTGGAAGACGGCAGCAGCCTGTTTCGTCATGCGGCTGGAGACACGGCTCAGTTTACACGATATGTCTCGACGAGCGCCGACCCTGCCACATCCCTTACATTCGCTGTCAACGACGAAGATCCAGGCGAGAAGGGCTACATTTACAAGATCCACGCCGACAAAAGGATGGTTGATGTAAATCGATCTCTTGGGAAATACTCACCATACCCCGCGCAAAACGAGCATGCAGCTATTGGCTTTATCCCATTTGAGCAGATTGAAGGCTGGTGGGAAGTCACATATAAGCATGATTTTGCTGACCCCAAAGTCGGAAAGAAAACTCAAGACAAGCTGCGGAGGGGACAGTTGAAGCGCTTTCACAAGAACCCACACTTCAACCCAAACTTCCAAAAGCTAAGAGGTAATGGCGAGGCACCACAGCTCGCTGGGTTCCCTCGACTGTCTACAGCTTGGGACGAGGACACTTGGAAGCAATTCAAGACACTGCCTGTGAGCAAAAGTCTAGACGACATGATTGACGCGGTATGTACCGGCAACGGCAACGACAATTGCATAAAGCAGCTTGGCCAGCCGCAAAGCAAACCGACCAAGCCAAAGACTTCTCCCAGTGGGCCGATGGACCCGGCGAAGCCAAAATCACTCGCAACTGGTTTCCGTGTCTACGCAAAAGCGGGCACATTGGTGGGATTTAATGTTCTGGCTCCCTATTTGCGTAACGTGCTGAACCAGCTGCGCCAGTGGGATCACCCGATTGGGTGGGCTGTGAAAGAGCTTGACGATAGTATTAACGAGTTCCAGGAGTATATTGGAGGGCCGCGACGGAACGACATCAGCGGTAATGACAACCAGGCAGCGCTAATCAACTTCTTTAAGCAGGTCTTTTGGATACTAGAGGGCCCAAGGCGGCGGCCACAAGACCTGCAGCTCCTATCATACGGGAAGAGAAATAAGATGCGGTTGATTAGCGTCAACGACGTTCTCCGCACCTGCGAACGCGTTGACGAGACCCCGCCGGACGAGCAACAGCTCAAGACGAACCTGAAGGATGCTTGTACCAAGGTCCGTAAAAAGGCAATGGAGCTTGAGATGCCCACCGCAGCAGAGCTCGAAATAGGACGTGCTGCCTGTGGCGTTTGCGGGCTGGCGTGGTCCCCTCAAGATGGCCAGTGTAAGGACAAGACGGGGGCAATTCTCTGGCCACGAGAGCCGCCCGCTGAATCGACGTGTGTCCATCATGACAGCACCAAGTGTGGAGGCGGGCAAACGGCGGCGCAGCTCCAGACAGGACAGGCTGTCTGTGGTATTTGCGGCTCCAACTGGTACCCCGACGAGGGCAAATGCAGAGATGCGGCGGGCGTGCTGCTCTGGCCATTCAAAACGTGTAGCGCTGGAGCCGGCCGAATCCAGTGCGAAGGAGGGCAGACGACGGCACAGCGCGAGACAGGTCAAGCTGTCTGCAAAGCTTGCGGGAAGTATTGGGATCCGGAGGGCAGCAAATGTAGGGACGAGGCTGGGATGCTGCTCTGGCCGCCGCAGCACTTGTCCAGCATCAAGCCTCTACACCCATCGAAAAAATGTCGCGGCGGCAATGACATGACGTGCCAAAGGAGGCAGATCGCAGCCGAGGCCGAGAGAGGAGGAATTGTCTGTGGAACTTGCAGGTTTTCGTGGGACTTGAGAGCCCGTAAGTGTAGGGATAATTCCGGGGCGGTTATCTGGCCGCCCAAGGAGTAGGTGGCTATTGTGGAGGGCGGCCACGTGATGAGGGTCCAGCCTCTCGTTCTCCAGAGCGAGCCATGATTCCAGCAGCCTTGCCGGAGTGTCGGTAATACTAGTACCAAGTATGTATTCGAGACGTGCTTGGCATCAACTCTCGACGCAAAATGCAAAGATGCTGTTGGACACGAGCGCCGGAAACACCACCCACTTGCGGAATAACCGTGGCAAGGATAGTCCGTGCATGACGTTTACCAGGCCCAGGTCTATTCTAATTACGGACGCAGGCATACGGGACAGAGCCTGGAAGATGAAGCCATGCAGATGCAGATTTCGATTGAGAGAGCCCGCCAACCGGGGTGGACGAGCCCGGGGAGGGGGGAAGGTGGGGCAGTGGCCGGAGGCAGGAAACAAGTGGCAGGGGTGGCAGGAGACGAAGAGTGGGGCGGGCTGGCGGGGCATCGAGCAAAAGTTGCCAGCCAGACTCGGCCACTGGAGGACTGCCAGCTGCCAACCATGCAACACAAAGTCGCGCCACAGTTCGTATTTTGCTGGCCGCCATGATGAAACCCGCATGACAACTTCGTGTCCAGCGCCAACAGCAAGCGCCAAACTACTAATTCTTTGGACGGGCCGCCAGTGCTGTAAAGACGCCACGGCCGGCACCGCCTGCGGGAACATGAGCCGAGCTGGCGGTGTGCCATGGTGCGGGAGCAGCTGAGGGCGGAACCTCCGCCTCCATGTTACGTGCTCGGGCTTGCGGAAGAGGAGCATGAGATGCTGCTGTATCATCGGCCGGTCCTATTCGAATGGCGCGCTCGACTTTGTCGCTTCGCATCCTACGATTGTCGCTTTGTGTACGCGGCGGCACCGTGTCCCTACGTCGGACGCCTTGGTATCAGGCCAGCATCCATCAGTGAATCAAGATGGAACCAGGGCGAACCGGGGGGTTGGAACCATTCAAGCCGGCGTTGTAAAGGAATCTGACGATCCTGAGGGAACAACAGGTGCTGCAAGTATGGCCGTCCGTGCATCTTGGTTCTTGTGTCATGACACAAAGGCAATTGTTCTCACTTCCGTACCACCTCGCGTATTGTCTCATGTCCAACATTCAACCTCTGACTGTGTTGTCTGCTCCAACCAGCGCGGGCCACACCACCCTCGACCAAGCCCCTCGTATTCAGGCCGCGATCGACCCGGATCTCCAGGACCAGACAGGCGCCCTACTGCACCTCTGCATGTCTGGTGTGACCGGGTCCTGTCAGTTGTTCAGCTGGGATGGTGATTTTTTTTCCGTCCACGGATACATATGGTCAATGGTTCCTGGCTCGACCCGATCGGCCCCTTGTGACTTTTTGAGGGTTTGCTGCATTTATCGTGGTCTGCTCATACACATACCATCTATCTAATACTATCAACGAACTCGACTCTCCACGCTTTCCGGTACGCTGCCTGTTCTGCAACTCGTGCAGTGCCAATAATATCCAAGGTTAAAAATTTGTGTACTCGTTCTTAACGACAAATCTGCCCCTGATCGACAAAATCGCGCTCGTCTCGACCAGCGACTCTATTCTTGAATCTTGCCCACTGCCCGCATCGCGCCACCACTCTTTAGAGACGACAAAGCCAGCCCCCTTGGGTGTGTTTCGGACGTTGCATCTGAAAAAGGGCGCAACGGACCAGAACAAAACAAAGGAGGAGAAAAAACAAAAGTCGGTGCTGGCCAGCCATTTCAGCCGCCGCATTCATTGCATCATCATTCAAGTCGTGGTCGCCCGAGCCCGTTGGGGACTTCACAGTCCATACTTTCTAGTTGGCAAGCTCCCGCACCCACGGCTGGCAGCTGTCGGCCAGCTGTTAGCGTCTACTGGTCTGCCAGCCCAACCACTTCGTCCTTAGTTTGTGAGTTGCGGCCATGTCCGAATCCAACAATCCGTCGGGCCGCTCCAACAGCCTGCAACGCATGTTGGACCTCGAAAAGCAATATATGGTAAGAACCTGCCGCACATTCAGAGTCTACCGTGTATCTGTACTTGTGCAGATTCTTCTTTTTCTCTTCTCTCGCTCTTTCGATTCCACTCCTGTGCAGGTTTCATCACGCACTCGGGCCTCTGTACGGCCCATGTTCTGAATCCCGACTTACAAGGCTTACTGTTCACAGTTTGGTCGCCTTCACGCACATTCACAACCGTCCGCACCCTCAAACGCAACTTCTCAACCCGCCACCACAGCGGTTATCAAAAACGCCACCCCTACTCGCCCGGGCATACTCACTCGTCGAACACAAGGAAACATGCAGAGGAATCGGCCAAAAAGCAATATGCCGCCTCGTGATCCTTCTTTGCCTCCACAACTACCCCCTCTTGCCATCAATGCTAGCGCACCCATCACCATGAGCGGATCTGATTTATTCGCGGGTCACGGTAGAGACTACTCGCCCAGGGATGAGGATTCCACTATTGTCCCTACGCCCAGCGACAAGTATCCCAAGGTCGTTTCGTTTGAGTTCCCTCCTACCGAGTCGGCACCTGCGCCATGCCACTCGCCGAGTTGGGAGGCGTATGAGAGACGAAAGACAGAGAAGAAGACGGAGAGGAGGGAGAGGGAGGAGTCGAGAAATGGAAAGTCGAAGAAGCTAGTCAAGCAGCCGCCTGCGAGCTCGCCCTATTCGATGCAACATGCCTCTGCGTCTGATGTCGATGCGAACCGGGGCCGTCGACGGGAGCGAGCAGATAGCTCCACGGCGGTCAATAACACCAGTAAACCTCCTCGAAAGGCTCGGAGCCGCTCGGGATCGTTTGTATCTCTCCTCAGAGCCCCCTTCGAGTTTCGCCGTTCATCGGTAGATCATGGCGTAGACTCGAGCTTTATCGGCGGCATAAAACTTGAGATGCAACGAAATGCCACGGCGCAACAGGCTCTCGATCACCAAGCCGTGGAAGATGAATCGAATATTCACCCTGCTCTTCGCAAAGGCAAACAGACTGACAGATGGTCTGCACCACTAAAGTCGCCGCCACCACTACATAGAGCTGGCGTCGATGGCGAAGACCAGCGTCGATACCCGCCCATCACCAGAAGCAAAACCAAATACCATCATAAGACCATGTCGCTTGTTTCACCAACAGCACCTGCCGTCCCTGATCTTAACACGATCGACAAGTGGCGTGCCAAAGTTGGTCTGAGGACTCTCTCTCGGCCCGGGTCACACATGGGTTTGGACAATGATGCTCATCTCAACGGGCCTGGTGCAGTGGCTGTAGACTTGAAGCAAACGATTTCCGAGCCAAGAGATGCACTTCTTTTTGACCCAACGAGGCCAACGAGCGCCGCATCCCCCCAAAAGCCGATGCATGTCGTGTTTCCTGCTAGTCCGCCGCCACGAGAGAAGATGCTAGAGAAGAAGCCGAAATTGGACCACAGTAATAATGTGTCAATTTCGTCCTGCTCAACGGGCGATACTTTTGATACGGCTCCGTCCTCGCCTCCCCCCGAACCACCCAGGCGAAGTTCCAAGAGAAACTCCACGTTGAGTCTGGACGGATCGATACCGCCTTTGCCGTCTCCCAGGCACAGCAGCAGCCCACAGCCGTCTCCTGTCCAAGACGCTCCAACTCGGCGATCCTTTCCACTATGCGGAGATGGAGGATTCCAGTTCAAGGACACGGCTAAGGGTAAGGCCATCGAAGCCCCGGTGTCCATCAGCCAGTCGGCCACGTATATACCCTCACCCGGCTTCCAGCTCCCAGGCAGTTCGTCCGAGGACTCTGGCTCCGAAGACTTTCACTCCACTTCCATCGTCAGCACGCCGGCTACTTCACGACCGCAGTCTGAAAAGAGCATGGCTCTGGAGCCTAGCAGACCCGAACCCCTGGAGCTGCAACGCGGCAAAGAAAAATCACTACCCGCACCACCAACCACCACATATCCTCTCCATAGCACGGATAATTCAGAAGACGAAATGGATCACATTCAAGCAGTCGCCGAAAAAGTGCTCGACGTATACAATGACATCGCCGTCCAACCTCCCGGCCTCCGTCGACGATCAAACTCCCAATCTACACTCACCACAGACGCAAGCATGCCCCTGCCACAAAAGGAAAAGCCCCTCAGGCTTCGGTCAAAGTATAACCAGCCCGGTTCGTCGTCTCAAAACTCCGCTTCCCCAGCAACATACCTCGAGGAAGCGCGCGCACAAGCAACGCCTCGGACCACCAGTGTCCTTTGTCCTCCCAGACTCCGACTCCGACTCGCCCGTAACCGAAAAGAGCCTGCCCTCTGTCCCCGACATTGTCGGCCGCTCTCTGCGCCATAAATCCACCCCCTTGCTGAGCACGTCCGACAGGGAGCCCGTCGCCAAGGTGTTTGTCGAGTGCTGCAACTGCAAGTACTACCACGACATGCCGAGTAATTTGTACGAGGCCATGGCCAACCCAGAGAGTGTTCTGAGTCCCGTCGACAAGTACGGATATGCCGGCGCCTTGTCGACGGCAGTCAAGTGTTCATGGTGCAGGCATGAGATGAGCACGAGGTGCTGCGCCGGGCTGGCGGCAACCGTGTACATTAAGGAGCGGTTGCATTAGATGTCTTTTTGATTCTGCTGGAAATTCTCTCGTTTAAATGACCCTCCTTTTTTTTTTGTCTTTGGGAGAGAAGAAAACTGTAAGAGATTGGGAAGCGACTAATGAGCTGTACTGCATATTTCCTATGTTGCTATGATGTCACGAGAATGCGGGGTGTATATAACCTGATATTTAGCTCTGATAATACTTTAATGAGATCATCATGAATCAATTCCATCACATGGCGGGTTGGATATAGATGCGACGTGCTACCAGACGGGGGCTCGGCGATTGTGTCTTATTACATGCTGGCAAGATTAGTAGGTTTTTTTGTGATACAAAACTCTTTTATTCTTTAATCCTACAGTCTACCTGGCTTTGCCTATCGCTTTCGAGTCCTGTTTGAACTAACGCTGACAAGAAGAAGAAAATCAACAAAAATAAGAGTAGCAAGGCACCGAGCGGCCCCAGCCTAGGCTGCTAAATATTCTCGCTTCTCACGAGGTTGGTCATAAACCCAAGGATCTTCGGGCCTGGCTGAGTTCAGCCTGCGTCTCGGACAATCTACTAGCCATTTCGAGATTCTGCTTTTTGACCGCCGTAATCGCCTGTCGCGCCCTGAGAAGCTCGCTCTCCAGCCGATCCAAATAGTCGGACCAGCAGAGAAAGTCGCCGTCTACCAGGGGCTCCTCGGCCCTCGACTGGCCCACGACGGCGGCGTCCCGGGGCGGATCTCCGACGGGACGCCTTATCCGCTTCGCCTCGAGGACGTCTTGGAACAGCACGACGTTCGTGTTGACGGCCAGGCGGATGGTGTTGCAGAGCTCCGCGGCGCACAGACAGGCGTGGTCCCACGGGCGGAGGCAGCTATCTCTGGGCAGGTAGCGGAGGGACTCGATCCTGGACACGTCTATACGGTAGAGGTCCTGCGGTGGCGGCTCTTCAGGGAATACCTTGTCGGTGAGGGCTGTTTGACGTTGTCGTCAGCCACCCCGGGTCGGTTGTCATGGGACGCAAACTCGACGACACCCCTACAGCTTGGGGGGGACTCACCGTTGTCCTGCCATTCCCGGAGCATCAGCCAAGTAAACTTGCGGGCGTCCCATGAGTCCTGCTCGGCCGAATCCGCAATCACGTTTGCCACATGGGTGACAATCTCCTCCCGGACCTGTGCGAATTGATGCCCGAGCTCTCTGAAGCGTTCACAGAGTAGAGCTTCCAGCTGGAGCAGCCAAAAGAGAGGTTGCGCAGTTTGTGCCGTAGACTGAGGCGCTACAGTATCTTCCGTAGACAAAAGAATTCCAGTCAAAGACAGAGGATCTGCAGTATCTTCGATAGGCGAAAGAATTGCAGCCAAAGACAGAGGATCTGCAGTTTGTTCCGTAGACTGAGGGGCTGCAGTATCTTCCATAGGCAAAAGAAGTGAAGTCAAAGATAGAGGATCTGCAGTCTCTTCAACAGACAGAGGATCTGTAGTTTGTTCCGTAGACTGAGGGGCTGCATCCTCTTCCATGGACAAAGGATCTGCAGTTTTTTCCGTAGACATTGTCTTTTTCTTTTGCTCATCTGTTGTCTTGAAGCACGCTTGGTGTTGACGGCTTGGTGAGGAAGCGGCCCAGAGGGAGACATTTACGGTGCACCACCGCGAGCAGCAGGCAAGTACAAACGTAGGATGAATTGCCGGAGATGCAGAGAGAGCATGGTCGACAGAGATGCAGCAGGAGCGGGTTGATTGCGCACGATGGTGTGTATCATTGGGGGGGTTGGATGTGCAGTCTATTCACGGGCTGGGCTACATTGTTTGGTGAATCACGGCGATGCTGCTTGGTCAATATGTGTTGAGTGGGAGGAGAGAAGATGGGCAGGCGAGTAATTGATTGCGTGACGGGCGTATACGGCAACAAGCGTGGCAAACGCAACATTTGACAAAATGGGACGTCTCATCTTTTCAAGTTGCACAGCGGACGGAGATGAAGCACATGGAGGAGGTTCTTTGCTTTGGGCGACGTCGGTCGGCGGCTGCAGGTATTCCGTATTGTGTTGACGAGTCGTGATCAAAACTTGATGTGAAGTCGGTTTTTTTGACTCTCTTGCCGGTCTCACCGCAATATCAAGGCTAAACCCAGAATCGGGTCATGCCAAGGATTCTGCCGCCACCCACCACTTGATCATTTATGGCCGCGCCTGAGCGGTCGATCCATGTCGCATCTGAAAGTTGGCCGACGGCGGCTTCATAATGCGGCAACCCTTGCGGAGCCCTTTAAAACCATCTGTGACGCTGCTGATTGAAAAGCGCTTCTTTTTCTCTGTGACCTGGTGAGACATCGCCTGAGCCCGGGTGTACACATCGATCGGTGCACATGTCTGTCTCACCGCCCTAATGGTGTCGAGGGACCCCAATGCCGCTCCTGAAAGTAAGTCTTTCAACCTCTTGTTCATTTGTCTTTGCGTGTCGATTTCGAGGCCAGCATGCTCACTGAGACCACCAATCAGAGGGCTGCGGTACCTGCACCAAACGTCGCATCCGATGCGATTTTGCACGGCCAGTTTGCCAGAAATGCGTGAAGCGTGGACTCGAGTGTCCCGGCTACGGCCAGCGGCTCCGTTGGGCAGGCGGCGTTGCTGTGCGAGGCAAGTTGAAGGGCAAGATGATTCCGCTGCCCCAGGCCGGCGGCTCGACGAATACACGGCAGCCGACGACGCACCATGTGTCTGCGACGGCGTCAAAGGACGAGGCTGGCGATGTTGACGAGGCTCAGCGCCATGTTGGCTCGCCGTCCGTGTGCGTGCCCGTGCTGCTGGATCTTACCCTGCGCAGCTCGTTGCCCAAATTCATCGACTACTACGACAAGAATCTGGCTGGGCTGATGGTGTGGTTTGACTCGGAGGAAAACGACTACCGACGACGTGTGCTGCCCCTGGCCACGAACACGCCGGCCGTGCTATACGCTGTTGCTGCCATCGCCGCCCATCACGGTGCGAGGTCCTTTTCCCTGGGCATGCCTCGCTTTTCCGAGGCTGCCAGGGACGCTTGTCTCGGCTTGATTACTCGCCACGTTCAGGACATGACGGAGCGGCTGGCCGACGGTTCTGAGCTGAATACTGGCACCGACATTGCCGAGGCCGAGTGGATTTTGGCCTCCATTCTGATGATTTCGTGCTACGAAATGACCAATTCGCAGATTGCCGCGGCCGAAGGACACAGACGCGCCGCGAGGACTCTGGTCAACGTCTTTACTACCAAGGAAGCGGGCAACAGAGGCCTCTTCCGCTTTCTGCGCACCCAACTCGCCATCTACGATGTGCTGGCATCTACCACGTCCTTCAACCTCCAAGACATCCAAGAGACCGTGCTCCCCCCGCCTGGCACCGAGGGTGGTCTCTTCTCGCAATACCTCTCTCTGCTGCACTTTGTCACGCTTTTGTCTCGTCGCGCCGCCTTCGGTCTGGAGGCCAATGCCTTGGCGCCGGGCAACTTTCCCGACGCCACGCGCATTCGGTGCCAGTTCGAGCAGGCGCGAGGCACAACGCTTCTCGCCGCAGCGAAGCTAAGAATCGAACCAGCCATTCTCCGGCGCGACTTTGTACGGCTCGTCGACATTTATCACCATACGGCTGTTTTGTATTCTTACCGCTGCTTGGGATACGCACACGACGGCAACCTGGACTGGAGGGCATCGGTGGAAAAGCTATTCGAGCACCTAGACACCTTGGAGGATCCCGCGCTATGCGCCCAGAATCTACCCTGGCCTGCCTTCATTGCCGGCGCCGAATGCCACGACGATGTTGTGAAGCAGCGAGCCGTCACCAATTTGCTGACGGAGATCATCAAGACGACGGGCTTCAAGAACCACGCCGACATTCTCAACTTTTTGAGCGTGTTTTGGGGCGGCGCAAATCCAGACTGGCGACCGCTGGCTCAGCAATTCCAAGAAAACGGGTACCAAATCCTTCCTGTGTGAATTGCACAAAACACTGCATGGAAGGATACAATTTTTTTTATTTCTTCTATCAACGGGGGGAACGCCCATCGATCGCCGACACGCTTTACTTCCTCACCGTCTCCTCATCTTCCACGCCGAAAATAACCCTCATCGGATCCTGATATTTGTACAATCCAAGCGCCGGCGGGGCAATGCCGTATCCCAGCAGTCGCAAAACCTGGGGCGAGAGACCTCTCTTCTTTGCCAACTCGGGCGGCACTTCGAGGTATGAGTTTTCTTCCTGGCGGAGGGTACCCTTGCACAGAAACATGCCGATGGTTTCGCGCGCATCATCCCTGTTTCAAAGACACAATGAGTCAGCCACCACAGAATCCATGGCAGATGACCTTGCTGAAGGAAGGGTCTCAGAACAAGAAAAAAGCTTACTTGGTCACATTTGCCCCACCGGCATGATACACATTTCCCACGAAAACTGTGGCATCACCTACCTCAAGCTCCGCAGGGATGGCTTCTTCGTTGAGGGGCATCCTGTCCGGGCCCCACAAGTGACTCTTGGGGATGACGATGGTCGCCCCGTTTTCCTTGGTTGTCTTTGTCAAGGCCTGCAACGCAACAACGGTCAGATCTGGCCACACAGAGCAAACTGATTACCCGAGGTTTTGATGTCTTCGCTTACAGTCACGCAGCCCAGCATGACGGGCATGTCGCAGTTCCGAGTGTGGTAGTCGGAGTCGTCTCGATGCAGGGCCTGCTGCGTACCGCCAGGCTGGACGCGGAACCCGACGATGCTGGCAATCTGCGGCTTGGCCGAGACGCTCTTCTTTCCCTGGCCCTCCCAGTAGGTGTACCTGCTCGTCAGCATGCCGCTGGCGACGGACTGGAACAGCGGATTCACAAGCAGCTCTGCCGTGGCGTCCGAGTAGGCCAAGATGCCGTGGGCTCGCTTCGTGGTTGTCGGGAAGAAACCGGACTCGTCGACGCGGTCCGAGTCGAACTGGGGCTTGAGGTCCCTTCTGATGCGTTCGCAGAGCTCTTGCGGCACGAGGCCCCTGACTATGACGGCGCCATCGCGCTCGATAATGGACTGGAGGAGGGCGCCCGTCGTGGACGGGTCGTTGGCGTAGACGGATGCAAGGGTTTTGCCCGCCTCGGTTGGGAAGGGGCCGTTGTGCTCGTCGCAGGACATTGTGTGTGTGTATCTGGCGTCTGGGATGGGAATGACTGGTCGTATCAGATGAACAAATTTACATTTCTGTGCAAAAATAGATTTATTCTGGGCGTCTAGACTGGCCGTCGCCGCATCTTTTATATTCACCTGGTTATGGATCTATTCCAGTACTTACATGCCGTCTGTCATTGCCGTTCCCCTCTCCGCCAAAGCTTTGAGAAGACGAGAAAAGAGCAGTTTATACAAGTTACCATACCGCCTTGGGTAAAACCCCAGAGAAAAGCCCATGAGCATAAAAGACTTATCCGAGGCGACGGGCGGTAATAACTCCATCGTCGTTCTACTACCCTGTATTCTGCAAACCAACACTCCGTGTAAGTACCCAACAAGGAAATTGGTGGGGAGCCGTGGGGAATTTTCTCACATCAACAACCACTTCCAGGCTAGTGCACTACGTCGTCGCCGTCCACCAGCAACTTCCAACTCCCCGTACCCACCAAACGCAAAAAATGGCAAATGGCTCGACGGGATGCATTCTTCATGTGGTTAACGAGGCTCTCGACCCACAAGCAAAGCATCCAAGGCACTTTGGCCGAGTGGTCTAAGGCGCCGTGTTCAGGTTGAGTCGATTCGTTCGACTGGGCTTATTCGCGGTCTAGTAATAGGCGAGGGTTCGAATCCCTCAGGTGTCATGAACTTTAATTTTTGCTTATTAAACTTGTTATCACTTTGTTATTTTTTTTTATCGGGGCTGAAGTTTTCTCAGAGAAGTGGTTGGTTGATTTACCGTCAGGACGAATCTCTTGCGTTCCTTTTTGTGATGAGGCTCAGGGTCGTGGGACGAGTCGGCCAGTGGTTTGTATGTGCCTATCCAGCCATGGCGTTCATCTCGGCATTTGAAATAAATACACCTACGCAGATATACGGTATCATGGCCGTTCATTCAAGCAATGCCTGGAATGCGTCTGCTTGGAAATACACTATAAACTTATGCGCTGCTGCTTTGCTTGTTTTTTCGCTGCGCAATTTGTCCCACGTGATGGTTTTTCGTCAAGCCGCCCCGCCGCATCCTGATGTGGCCATCTCACAACCTCACCGCGAATTCCGTTGAGGCCCAACTCATCAAATGCGTGAGGCGCTGCGGAACTCATGAATTGTCTTCTAGATGGAATCGAGCTCCGCTTCTGGCAGCAACCTTGCCGTGAGTTTGACCCAGACGCCCTCATGTCTCTCGCAAACGACTGACCCCCTCCACAGTGCGACGTCTGTCGGATCAAGAAGTTGAAGGTACGTATAAGACTCTGCGGCCTCTGCCTACATTGGGAGAGTAATGGAGTAGCTGAAGCATCTCAAAGTGTTCCAAAGACCGCCCGGCGTGCACGGCTTGCGTGCAAAACCGCAGACAATGCCATTACAGTGGAAAGGTGGTACGGTCGCCACTCACCAGACAGTAGGTCTCACAGACACAACACCCGAAGCCATTTTTTTTTTTTTTTTTTTGACAATCTCCTAGGTATCTTACTTCTGTGGAAAGACGGCTTAACTATTTGGAGAAGCTGGTGGCACAGAAACTACCCGATTTGGATGTTGATGAAGCACTCGCTGCTATTGCCACCAGCTCTCCGGCTACACCACCGACGCAGGTTAAGACGCTCGCGTTCCCGTCGGATCACCGCCAGCACAGCACTACGGGACTCATTTCAAGTAGCAAGGAGCAGCCTGCGCAGGAGTCGATATCGGAGGCTGTCCCTGAGCAAGCGGATGGATTTGATTGGCAAGAAGAGGCGAATGACCTGGTCGATGGCATGGCGGCGTTGGCCGTAGAGCCCACTGGCACCGGGTATTTAGGTGGGTGATTTTGCGGTAAAAAAAACAAATGCCCTCGGAAGCTCACATGTCTGCGTAGGATCTACTGCCGGAGTGTACTTCCTCCGGGCTTTACTGTCTTGGATTGCTGGTAGACGAGCCGTATCGGACCCTTTCCAGCCTGCAACATCTTCGCCCCAACACTTCAAGCCGTCACCAACGTCGTCATCCCATATTCAACAATCGCTCGACTCTGGCCACATGGCGAACCAGCTTCTTGATGCCTACTTCTCCGTGTACCATGTTTCATACCCCTTTATTCACGAAGCCACTTTCATGGCCCAGTATCACCAACTCATCTCCCGGCCGAACCGGCAATCTTGGCAAATGCTACTCCATACCGTTTTGGCCCTGGGAGCGTGGTGTCTCGACAATGAAGAAAGCGAAGTTGATGACTATCTGTACCACCGCGCTCTTTCGTTCCGTGAGGATGAGTCCTTGTTCGAAAGCGCAAACCTGACCCTGGTACAGGCCTTGCTGTTGTTGTCCAACTTGAGCCAAAAGCGGAACAAGCCGAATACAGGAGGAAACTTTCTCGGCTTGGCGACTCGCATGGCCTTGAGTCTAGGGCTGCATCGTGAGTTGCCAGACTGGAACATTAGCCTTCTTCAGAGAGAAATGAGGCGCCGCGTTTGGTGGGGGCTGTTTCTCTTTGACAGTGGCGCATCAACAACCTTTGGCAGGCCGATTCTTCTCCCCGAAGGCGAAGCCATGGACGTGAAACATGTTCTCAACATTCATGATGAGGTGGGTAATGGAGAACTCGTTGACGAGGTTATGCTGGAAGCTGACACGTCGTAGCAATTAACTCCCCGGACCGTGGACCTGCCAGAGGAGTCCAACCAACCAACGAGGTATTCTGGCATGAAATCCCAAAGCGACTTCCACCTTTATTCAAATCACATTTCCAACAGGCTCCTTGCGACTTCTGGAATATCCCCGGAGGAGGCCTTGCGGCTGAACCACTCTCTTGAGACGTGGTGCGAGACTCTGCCTGCATATTTCAAGATGACGCAGGACCCAGTCAGCTTGGAGCCGTCTTACCTATTCGCCAGGTCTCGGTTGTGGTGGCGCATATGGAACTTGAGAATCATTCTGTTCAGACAGATTGTTTTGAGCCGCGCCATGAAAAGGAAGCG
The DNA here is from genome assembly GCF_000187425.2 of Metarhizium robertsii ARSEF 23. Taxonomy (NCBI): domain Eukaryota; kingdom Fungi; phylum Ascomycota; class Sordariomycetes; order Hypocreales; family Clavicipitaceae; genus Metarhizium; species Metarhizium robertsii. Next base: position 818,525 of record NW_011942204.1, read on the forward strand.
AGACAATCTTGTGACGACGTCAACCGACCCCGATAACAGGTGCAGGGACTTGGCTGTCCAGGCAGCCAACTCGACAATCGTGTCAATAAGTCAGTTTCTCACGCAGACACCAATGACTCGATTAATCAACTGGTATGCCACGTAAGTATCAGCCTCTCAGGAAATCACCAAAAAAAGGAGTGCCTTGTGCGCTAATCAAGTGCGCAGATACTTTTTGTTTCACGCGTCATTGATCAGCGCTCTTGCGATTCTGGGAGATTTGGAATCTCCCGAGACCGCGGCATGGCAAGCAGACGTCGACACGGCGAACCACACCTTTCGGACAATGTTGACGAGCAACCCCCTTGCTTCTCGGTGTGCCGACATCCTAGGCCTGATTGTGCCGCCGCAACCAGAACAGACGGCCAGCCCCGTCATTAGCGACGAATTTTTGTATCGGGACGAGCTCGACTTCTCTTCCTGGCCAATGGACCCCGCGGATGTTTTCAATTCGTTGGGATGGACTGATTTTGGCCAGGGCGTGTAGCGCAGCACGTCCCCAACCGCCTTTGCTACTTCGACTTCTACAATTGCCCTTGCGTCTGTCGGATTGCAAACGCCCGACACAGCACTCGCTGGTATTTATAACACTGCATGTGTGCGTTGAAGATTCGTGGGGGTTCAACTAAACCTTCTCCACCGGGCCGTTGGAGATCATCTGGGGCACAAATCCCCGATGACGATTTGCTGCTTCTTCGGGCCGGAGTAGAGTTGTCCGAACTTCCCCGCAAAGTTTGTTCCTCGCGCATTCTAGCTGCATTACCCCGTCCGGAGCAGTGACGTTCAGGTTCCTCTTGGCCGACTACTGGAGTGACACATTTGAATATATAGTTCCCCGCGTGGTATTGCCTCTCTCTTTTTTCATCTCTTGTGGGATATACCCCAGAACACGTGGCGCAGTTCATGGTGACTACTGCTTGTGCCCATAATGTCTCGGCTCGTTGACACAAGCACCTCGGCAGGTGTCTGGCGCCAACTGCGCGACAATCCATACATTTTTGGTTTGTCTGCTGTAAGTGCTTCTTTTTTTTTTCCCTTGAGATATTTTTGCGGTTCATTGACTGATAAACGACTTAGTTCGCCTCGTTGGGAGGGTTCCTCTTCGGCTATGACCAAGGTGTAGTCTCTGGGGTTCTGAAAATGGAATCTTTTGGTGCAGAATTCCCGCGAGTATATCTTGACAGTGGATTCAAGGGCTGGTTTGTGTCGACGCTTTTGCTTGCCGCGTGGCTGGGGTCATTGGTCAACGGTCCGATTGCAGACCGGTTTGGCCGCAAGGGATCAATGCTGGCGGCCGTGGTTGTCTTTGTCTTGGGGTCGGGTCTCCAAGCCGGTGCCCGATCCATTGGCGTTTTGTTTGCAGGTGAGAATGATTGGTTCGTCGTCATGTGGATGATGTGACACTTACTAGTGACCACTCTTTTGGACAGGTCGTGCAATTGCAGGATTTTCAGTAGGCATGCTGACCATGATTGTGCCCATGTACATGTCGGAGGTTTCGACCCCAGGCATTCGAGGCACCTTGGTTGTCCTCCAGCAGTGTAAGTCCAACGACAGCTTTCTCGAGAAACTTGGTTGCGAAATGCTGATGGAGTGTCTACAGTGAGCATCACGCTTGGTATTCTCGTCAGTTACTGGCTGGAATACGGCACGCAGTACATTGGCGGGACACGATGTGCGCCTGATATCCCTTACACGGGCGGCACCGAGTCGAACCGCGCATTTGACCCCAGACACGACGTCGGCCCAGACGGGTGTACCGGCCAAAGTGAAGCAGCATGGAGAGTTCCGTTTGCGCTGCAAATCGTGCCTGCTTTCATCCTGGGCGTGGGCATGATCTTCTTCCCGGAATCGCCTCGATTCTACCTCATGCGCAAGAGTGAAGAGAGGGCTCTCGGTGCGCTGGGCCAGCTCCGACGCGTCCACCCCGATTCGGATACCCTACGTGAGGAATATCTGGCAATCAAGGCAGAAGTTCTTTTTGATGAATCTGTGGCACGGGACAAATTCCCTGGCCAGCACGGTGTTTCTCTCTACCTATCACAATACGCATCCCTTGTTTCCACATGGCCAAACTTGAAGCGACTGCTCGTAGGCTCTGGGACCATGTTTCTTCAACAATTCATGGGCTGCAACGCGTTGATTTACTACGCGCCCACCATATTCGGGCAATTAGGACTGTCGGGGAACACGACCTCGCTGCTGGCAACGGGCGTCTACGGCATCGTCAACACATTGTCCACTTTGCCGGCCGTGTTCCTCATCGACAAGGTGGGCAGGCGACCTCTACTCATGTGCGGAGCCTTTGGGACATTTGTGTCTCTCGTCATTGTCGGCGCAGTCGTCGGCGCCTACGGCTCCGATCTCCAGTCGCACAAGGCAGCGGCCTGGACGGGCATCGCATTCATCTACATCTACGACATTAACTTCTCGTATTCCTTTGCGCCCATCGGCTGGGTCCTGCCGTCTGAGATTTTCAACCTCGGCAGCCGGTCCAAGGCCATGGCGATTACAACGAGCGCCACATGGATGTGCAACTTTGTCATCGGCCTCGTGACGCCGGACATGCTGGACAAGATCACGTGGGGGACATACATCTTCTTTGCGTGCTTCTGCCTCATAGCCCTGGCGTTTACGTACTTTGTTATCCCGGAAACAAAGGGCAAGAGTCTCGAAGATATGGATATCGCATTTGGAGACACGGCCGCCCACGAAGAAAAGATGAGGCTGTTCGGTATCGCGGCTACCCTGGGTCTGACTGCATCCGTGCCAGAGGAGAAGATTGAAGCCGCGAGGGGAGAGATGGAAGAGTATGCGTAGGAAATAAAGTGCTTGATAGGCAGTTTTTCTTTTTCTTTTCTTTTTTCCCTGATATAGCTCGCAACCTAAGGACGGGTTTAGGTTCCCAAGTGGGGATGGTTGAAGCGCCGGAAAGAGGCCCAGCCGTGACGTCGTCGCCGGCCAGTCCCCGTCCTACGTCCCGCATAGCCACGACTTGCCAAATCAGGTTGTTTTGGTGGCGAACGAATGGTATGAGACGGCCACTCTACGTCAGTTCTCATAATCGGTCGGCCGCGGCTACCGCGGGTGGCCGAGATCGGGGTGGCAGCAGGGCTGAGTATCTCTGCGGGCAGAATGTGGCTGTGGGAGGTCTAACTCGGACTGGAGCATGTTTTGATTCCGCCCGGACAGGAACTGTGTCGTGTGATGATGGCATTCGGGGCAATGACTGAGTGAGGAACAGGAGGGTTCGACGAGGCCAGAGTGTATCGTGGTGGCTGGAGGCTTAACCCTGGGCGTCACCGGAAACGGCATCGAGCATACGGACTAGAGCCGAGGGGGCTAACTTTGACACGCGTCGAATGAATACGGTTTGACAGCGAGCCTAAAATCGTCTACTGACTGTCGTGAACTGGGCAAGGTGCATACGTTCAACCGCGTGGCTGGCAATGGCAGCGCGTGGAATAGTTCAGGGCGCGGGCTCTAGATATTGACCGCCAATCATTTACTCAATTAGGCTATTTCGGCACAAAGTATTCTGCAGCGGAAACGCCGTCGCGGTCTTATCCGTCAAGTCTGCGTTCAATGCTGTACCCCGTATGCACGCCCGCCACAAACACGGGACGTCGAATAGACAGCCATGTCCATATATGCGCGCCTGATGCTTTACTCGCACCCGGGGATGGCATTCTTGGTCAAGATTTGGCCCTGCCGGAACCTCAGGTTGACGCCATGCCGGTGTCTTGCCGGCACGGGACGGGAGCTGGTCCCAATGACATGTAGCTGACAAAAGAAAATGGGAGAAGTCGGGCAAAGCAGAATGCCCATTGGCATGGGATGTACTCGGTATGCCACATCGCATGCATGCCCCTCCTTCTTTTTAAAATTCAAGGACGTGGTGCCAAGTACCAATGAAGTTCAATTTGCGTCTCGAGTGCTCGGCATATTCCGGCGGATACTATGCGTGCGGGGATTGAAGCTCCCGTGATGTGCCTTTTTTTTTTTTTTTTGTTTATACTAGCTCTTTTCTATCAAACGGCTCAATTCATTCCACAGTATACTAGACAAGAGCAGGCGTGTAATTTGTAAGCGGCAGTTCAACACCGCATCCTCGGTACCTTCAACAGAACGCTGCGCCAAAGAAGTCACCTGGACTTACACCGAGCCCCCGGTGCCTAGGCGCTCGTTAGAGGCTTTTGCAAAACTCAAAAAAAAACATTGAACAAAGGATAAGAGACAATTTTGGACCCCTGATGTTCGCCTCGGCACCAGGAGCACCCCACACGTAAACAGGGAATGAGACACATCACGCATCGCCAAGACGCCGAAACCACATGTCACGGTCTCGTCTATCGCGGAATCGACTCATCACGCCAAGACCGGCGGTACGTCAGCACGGCGGCGCGCCCCCATGACGCATCTTGAGCCCAGGCCCCCCATGTTCATCTGGTGCAAGTGCCGAACATGGACCCAAGGCAACGAACGACACGAACGGGCAGAGGAGCCGTCGGGGCGTAAACAAGCTAGATGGGCAACAAAAAGTTCCCGCCGTGGCCTGCGCATGCTGTCCCGAGCAGAGCAGGGCAGAGCCACGATGGCTGGCGCCAAAAGCGGCGAGGGACCCAGAATGAACAAAATGCCACATTGTATTACGTACCAGCGATGTGACGGCACCGGGCAGAAACAAGCCTGCCGTCTGCTTCAGACAGGACCGTACGGGCCCCGCGCAGCGAGGCGTAGTCGCCAGATTCGGGCAAACCTTATGTTTAGAGTGGCCGGATGGCACGGTCAGCACTCCGTACAGCATGGAGCATCGGCAGGCCGCGACGGACGGGGGGAGGGTCGCACGAGACCTGCATCAATGGACTGTATCCAGCCCACGATGGAAGTGCATGCCATCGAATCGACAGAGGCGCGAGGTGTCACAACCCGCTCCGACGGCCTCCAACATCGGCGAGAGCGACGGAGCAGCGACGCGACGACGCTCCGGCCCTGGTGAGGACCAGGACCGAATATTGAATGACCAAGAGGGAAGAATAGGCAACACAGCGTCTAGCTGCACTGCCAGCCTTGGCCTAGAGTCGAGGCTTTGCCGTGGGAGAAAAAGCGGGCGAGCAAGTCTGGTGCCACGCACAAGTTTGAAACCCTTTCCTCGGTGGTCATGCAGCACCAGTTCTACGCCACCTGGGTATTGGCCAGATTGGGATAGCTCCCACGATTGATGGACGTGGACTGCGCCCCCCCGGAGTCCGGGAGCCATCCGAACCACGCGGTCTGGGGTATATAAGACGCGACCAGGCAGCCGGGTGTTGGGAACCCTCCCTCGTATAAGTCACCCCATCATCTCACCACGTTCACGCCGTCCATCTATAAACACGGCCGTTATTCACCACACAAGCCAGCCAGCAGCTCACATTTTCACCGCGCCACACGCAACATGACCTCCAAGCTCATGGGCAAGCTCAAGGAGACGCTGGGCAACGACGCCCGGCCGGCGATCCCGCTCGCCCGCCCCGAGGCCGCGTCCGGCTCGGCGCCGCGCGAGATCCAGTCCTCGCCGCGCGTGCAGTTCAAGGGCTCCAGGTACGTGAGATGGCTGGAGACGACGAGGACTCGCGCTGACTCGGCTGCCAGCTCGACATCGACGTCGCCATCGACGGGCGCCAGCCCCCCCGCCAAGCACGACGTCCTCGACGCCGCGCACTCGCCGCCGTCGGTGCTGAGCCAGCACCTTGGCCCGCCGACCATTGAGCACAAGTATCCCCGGGATAGTAAGTGGCGGAGGCATTCGATCAGTGCGCAGGAGCAGCATTATTTGCGATAGGGGGATTTCGCGGGGATGGGGCTGTGAGAGCCATCAATGTATTATATGACTGTGTTTTGACGACGCTAGCTACCTCGGATGAATGACGAAACTCACGAACACTTGTTTTTGTACCGTGGCGAAATACCTGGTGTAACTGTGTGGCATGTGATGTGACCTGGCCTGTCATGTATGCTTTTTGCCACCGTAGCGGACCAGTCATGGTTCGTGGAATCGTGGGTGGGAGTCGGGGACGAGTCCAGAGTCCAGACTGTGCTTGCGGTGGCGCTCTTGGTGGCACGCTGATCAAGGCTGTCTGGGTTGCGGTAGGCGTTGGGCGTTGGGCACTGCTGCTGGTGATGCGGTTAATAGGCGTGCCGAGTAGTGGAAAGGGTGAATCGTATCGATGTCTGGCGTTTCTTTAAGCATTCTTCTGCCGATGCCTTCGGCTGGCTCCGTTTACGTCTGGGCCATTTAACCGCCGGTTAAATAGAAAGCTTATCTGGAATATCTCCGGTGGCAGTAGACGGGTAAAAATAGAAGAAAAAAAAGTACCACCTGCAGCGCAGATGAACTGATTCATGATGGAGACATCTCAAATACCTAGTAGCCATTATTATAGCCAAGAATACGGAGTACGCAGTACTTGCACGGCGATTGACTTAAGGCTGCCCGCATCACCCCGGCCGCGCCTCCGAATTCCCCGACGGAATCCACCACAGCTTCATGTCAACGGCGGGCGTTTCCAGTGGACGCGACACCTCATTGGGCCGGATAAGATGGCTAAAGGGACCAGCTCTGGAGCTCCCCTGCCCCAGATTTGCGGGGAGGCGCACGTCGGGGCATCATCGCATCGTGGCCCGAGGGGGCTATTTATTTAGAAACTTGCCCTGACGTTTTTCTTTTAAAAATTGCATTTCACTCTTGTCGGTTTCTGCTCTTACTCCTGGCTATAGTGTGTGCGACCGCCGTGTCGATTAGCCATTCTTGCTCATCGCTCCTCACCGTCATTCTTTTTACCCCGCCAACTTGGATTCAAGCGCCCTCACTTTTTCTGCTGCAACACCAGAACCCGCGTTTACGCTTCACCCCAAGCAAGCTGGCATTCGGAGCGCCAACGCCCGTCAACATGGCCACGCAAACACTGAACCGAGATGAAATCAGCGTACGACCCCTCCTCCCCGTCATGCAGCCCAACTGACACCTTCGCAGAACCTCTCCTTCATCCTCGACAAGCCATACCAAGTCTCGTACGCGGAGCGGCCCAAGCCGACCCTCTCCTCACCGCACGATGTCATCGTCGCCGTCAACTACACGGGCATCTGCGGCTCCGACGTGCACTACTGGAGCCACGGCGCCATCGGCCACTTTGTCGTCAAGGACCCCATGGTGCTGGGCCACGAGTCGGCCGGCACCGTCGTCGAGGCCGGCAGCCAAGTGACGCACCTCGCGCCCGGGGACCGCGTCGCCATCGAGCCGGGCTACGCGTGCCGGCGGTGCCCGGACTGCCGCGCCGGCAGGTACAA
>NW_011942204.1:825992-884056 GCF_000187425.2 Metarhizium robertsii ARSEF 23
GACTTCTGCTACAAGCTGCCGGCGTCGGTGTCCCTGCGGGAGGGCGCCCTCGTCGAGCCGCTCGCCGTCGCCGTCCACATGGTCAGGCAGGCCGCCGTCCAGCCGGGCCAGGCCGTCGTCGTCATGGGCGCCGGGCCCGTCGGCCTGCTGTGCGCCGCTGTGACCCGGGCCTACGGCGCCTCCAAGGTCGTCAGCGTCGACATCGTACCGTCCAAGCTCGACTTTGCGCGCCGCTTCGCCTCGACGCACACCTTCCTCTCGCGGGGGGGCGCGCCCGAGGACAACGCCCGTGCTATCCGGGAGTTGGCGGGCATCCCGCGGGGCGCTGACGCCGTAATCGATGCTAGCGGTGCTGAGCCTTCTATCCAGACGGGCCTGCATGCCGTCCGCGTCGGCGGCACCTATGTCCAGGGCGGCATGGGCAAGCCCGACGTCAACTTCCCTATTATGGCTATGTGTCTGAAGGAGGTTACGGCGCGGGGGTCCTTCCGCTACGGCCCTGGCGACTACGAGCTGGCCGTTGAGCTTGTTGCCAGCGGCAAGGTCGACGTCAAGAAGCTCGTCAGCGAGGTGGTGCCGTTTGATCGGGCGGAAGAGGCGTTTAAGAAGGTCAAGGAGGGCGAGGTCATCAAGATCCTGATTGCCGGCCCCAATGAGAAGATGGACGAGGTTTAGAAGCGGACGAGACGTGAGCAGAGCAGGGGTAGCTTGGGGCTGATGGCGCCCTGCATCTCAGCCCATTGCCGAGTCAGCCCATCACCCGCGGTTCGCCTTACCGGCTCGGGATGCTGGACAGAATAGGGGGAAGGGGACGGGGTCTAGAATGTTTTGGCACACTCTGTACAGAGTACTACCGGAGACAGATGCGGCGTACGGAGTAAGCGGTGACGGCGAGAAAGCAAGCGGCAGCTCGCACACACCCTGATCGCGGACCCAGCATTGAGCTCAGCTTCGTGAGGAGTCAGTCAGGAGTCAGGACCAGGGTCGCGAGACTCATCTGCCAGCACATGCACGTGTGCACTCTGCTCCGTTTCGGCAGCCGAGCTGGAAACAGGGTCCCCGTCAGCACTAGAGTCAAGCACTGCGGAAAGAGATCCGCCATTATCAGCGTTCATTTCTTTGCAATCATTGTTGTTTACTACTCCAAGTGCTGGCCGAAACTGAAGTGACAGGATCCCGTAAGGACCTCGGCCTCCCAGCCCATTTCGCGCCGAGATTCCAGCAAGGTCAAAAAAAAAAAACATCACCTAGCGCCATGTTGTATATATGTACCCGTCAGACAAAAACACCCGACGCCATTCCGTGGTCCGCCTCCGCGTGGCGCGATAAACTCGCCCCGTTGGCTGCATCCCGTGTGTCGATGGCGTGTTGAGCCAAAACGCGCCTCGCCTCGACTTGTGCGGAAAAAGCCCCCCCCCTGCCCAAGCAGAGAACGGCGCCTCGTAAAAAATTGACATTGAGCACATAAATAGCCGAATAACGCCTGCTTCGGCACGAGCCAGCCTGGCGCACGGCGTCCACTCACATCCCTTTGCGCGCGGTGCGGCTGAGGCAAACTAGTGATAGGGGCTTGCTTCCTGGCATCCTCTTTGCAGTCATGCAGCCATGTCGGGGCTGACCAATATTGAAATTTCTCCCGACATTGGGCGTCCTGCCCGAGGGGGCAGATCCTCTCAGGCGCCAGCAACAAGCGGTATGCTGGTGAGGCTCAAAAAACAGAACAGGGGGCGGATTCCGGGATCAATCTTGACAATGGGAGATTGGGGCACGCAGCAACGAGGTCATATAAGTCGCGGACGGGGACGCCACTCGGGCTGACGAGAGTCTGCGTATGCTGGATATTTTTTTCTCCTCCCGATTCTGGGATTCAAAGTCTGGGAGGCACCGTCTTGCCGAATAGTACTTGACTCTTGTCGCACTGCTCACGGTCTCGCTCGCCATGGAGCAAGTCCACCAACAGCCGGCGAGCCACGTGCTCGAGACGCCGCTATGGATGATGATTGTCCGGGGCCTCCAGTTCCTCGTTTCGCTCATCATCCTCGGCCTGGCGGGCGCCTTGATGCACGACCTGTACCTGGACGAGTTTGGGCTGTCTGTCGCTACTGTAAGTCGTCGTTCCCCCCTGAGTCCTCACGCAGCCGGGAAAAGCGAAGCGCAATCTGACCGCCGTCCCTTGCAGGCCATCCTCACCTGGTGTATTCTCTTCTACGCCGTGTTTACGGAAAAGATCCCCCCGTGGCGGACGGCGTACCACGTCCTGGCCGTGACGGTGCTCGACGGCTTCCTCGTCGTCATGTGGCTGGCTACGTTTGCCGCCGTGGCCGCCCGCCGCGCCACCTTCAAATTCAACGTGCAGGTCGGCGGGTGCGTCGACGACGGCAGCATCATCGGCAGCAAGACCTGCTTCACGAGGCGCCAGCTGGAGCGGAGGGACATTCTGTTCAAGAGCGGCGGGGAGATGATGAGCTCCATTGCCGGGCTGGGCGCCCTCCTGTGGTGAGTTGTGTCGCCTGTTTCCCCCCCGGACGTCACGGGATACTGACTTTCAAGGCTCATGTCTATCGCCACGTTTGTGTGGACCATTGTCATGTTCCTCCGCGGGCGCAAGGAAGGCCGCTTCCCCATTGTCGGCGGCGCCAGCGGCTCCAACAACTACCAGATGGAACCCAAGGCTGAGCAGGGAGCTTCCGTGATGCAGCCGCAGCCGCAGCCGCAGCAGCAGCAATACCAACCGTACCAGCAGCCCGTCCAGCCGCAGCAGACGGGCCAACACGAGCAGTCTCTGAGCCAGAACCCGACGCCGGCGCCGTACCAGCCTGCCCAGAGCCCGTACCAGCAGCAGCCGCCGTACCAGCCTCCCCAGGACGCGCAGCAGTATGCTCAGTACGGCCAGCAGTATCCGTCGTACCAGCAGCATGTCCAGCAGGGGAGCGAGCTGTCGGCCACGCCGCTGCCGCAGCAGCCGTACTCTCCGTCTCCGGTGACGAGCTCGCCGCCTCCTCAGCAGGAGCAGCAGTATTACCACCAGCCGCAACAGCATCCGAAGTAGTCGGTTAGATAATTTAGGTTTATAGAGGTTACCATGGCATTTTTGTCTTTTTACTTAATGTGGTTCATGTTCCGGGGGCGTGATTTGGACGAGTTGCGGCAGCAGTCTAGTAGCGCCGTTTCTGACCAAGAGGCCTGGTTAGCTGGTGTAAGTGGCAGCGGCGGGGGGCTTTGGAGCCATCTGTTGGATTGGATTCTTCGCGTCTTGCTTTATATACCATGTTTCTATAATGAATGATCATAGTTATCCCCCGCAATATTTCACATTGTAGTATGTAACGAATCACGATACGTAGCATCTCATAACGGCACCGCACTTAACTGCCGTGGAAATAACTTTTCCATATCTATTATTAAATCTTTCCAAAAAATCCCGCCACGTCTTTTGTCCGCGAGTTAAAATACGTCCTTTGTCGACAGGCAGCCTCGAACTGGTGTAAGTCGGCAATCATAACAGGAAGGCGGTGGCTTAGATTCTGCCAGCCTCTAGTGGAGCCGCCTCGTTAAAGTATTGCCTGATGCCTCAAGCTTCTCGGCCAACACTGCGCGATTGCACCACCCAGCAGACCATCGCCCGACCGTCGACTGTCTGCGCTCTGGCAGGCTCCCATTGCCAATCACCGGAGCTCCATTCTCACCCAGGACCTGGGCTCGTCCGACTTTCCTCACTGCGGGGACGAGGGTTGCGCCCTGCGTCAGAGAGCCACCATCGAAAACTCGCCCTGGCTTCCTCTAGACTTTGCAGCGAAATGACGACCATGGCCACCGACAAGCCCGACGTCCCGGACCAACGCGCCGGCGTGCCCTCGAGAAATCCCCTGCCGCTATCGGCCTCGCAGGAGTCGCAAGTACGAGACATTTACTACGCCCGGGTTCGCAGCCAGTGTGCCGAAGAGATCAAAGGTGCGTGCATGTAGTCTTCCTCACCGATGGAGGGGCCTCGCTGAAAGACAACAACTAAACGTTGACATTTTTTAGCCTTTGCCGCGTGCGCCCTCGGCCGCACCCTCACCGTGTCCTTTGCCTGCCGGGCCGAACACCGCGTCATGAACAACTGCATGAAGCTGCACGCGACGCCCGAGGAGCACGACGCCGCGCGCGAGGAGTGGTTCGCCATGCGGATGGAGCGGCACCGGCAGCGCGAGCGCAAGGCCAAGATGGCCGTGGCCCAGGAGGAGTTCCTCCGCGAGTGGTGGGGGCTCCCGGAGGAGGTGAGGGCGTCGAGGCAGCGCGAGCTGGAGAAGCTGGGACAGGCGGAGAGGGTGGGTGGGATGACGGCCAAGGACAGGCCGCATGGCCCTGATGGCGGCAGATGACGATTTTCCTTTTGGTCCAGTCCGAACGAAGGCAACGGCAGCCTGCGGATGAAAGACGCGAGGAGTAGAGCGGGGTGGTTGCAACATTCGGGGCACACTTGCATGGTTTCTGGCGTTGTTGTTTCTTTCTAGTTTTGAGCTTTGGATGTGGGGTCGCTGGACCGCGTTTTCGGCCGACTCTTTTGATGCCGGGGTTGGGCAATGTATACTAGACAAAGACAGGTCAAAAATTTGTACGATAAGATGGACGAGGCGGGGTCACGACAGTCTGGCGGCAGGACTGGGCTGCAGAAGCTGTCGCGTGTCAAAATAGAAATCACTACTTGAGCAAACTTGGGGATAGGCTGTTCTCCGACATGATAGTTGAGGGCCTCTTTTCGCCGAAGCTGTATGCATGAGGTGCGGACGGTATCGCATCGTCACGTTCCTCTCGTTGTAATAAAGTCCTTCCATTACGCTTGGTCGAGGATGCGGTTCACGTTGCTCGGTAGTACTCGACAGATCTCATCCCGTTGAGTGCGAAGGTGCCGTTCTTGTAACTGTCCCACCTTTTATGCAATACCCAACAGGCACTTTTTAGTTCACCAACGACTATAATAAGTGTGATATAGCTTTATATAAACTTAAAAACTTGTATTTATATTATTATTCTAATACACAGTGAAAATTTATGCCATTTGATTTAAGATTTTGAATTGGTTTATATATATCCTTACTCTCTATAAAAACAGCACCTTAGCGCACTTAAGGGGATGGCGATCGCAAAGCAAAGCGGAGCGGAGATAAAGGCAGGGCGAAGGGACCATCGACTCCAAATAGGGCAAGTGGCCCAGCATCGCTGGCGTCGTGCCACAAAAGTGCCGGTCGGCACGGCCCGGCAGCCGCATTACGGTGTCATCAGATTGCTGCAATTTGAGCCATCACCCGGTTTCAAAACGGCGGCTCCACATTCGGTGTAGACAGAAGAAATTCCGGCCGCCTCTGCCCGAGACATTTAAAATCCGATCCAGTCCTTGAAACGCGATAAACTCTGTTTGTGCCCTGATCGGCCTGTGAAGGGCGTGCTTCGGCCCATTAGGTCGCACGGGATGAACATGCGCACTAAAAAAATCCTAAAAATAACTGGCCATGAATGAAATTAAGTTGCAGATTTTTGTTAGATTAGAGAGTAAGAAGAAAAAGAAAGAAAGACGAGCTAGAGGCAGGTAAGCAAGGGCAGCTCGAAATATAAGGCCATCTGTACTACGTAAACCAGACGCACTTGGTGGGGTTTTATTTTCTACCCCTATTCGCCTGGTCTGTCATAGCACGAGCATAAGATGAATGCCCAACTAGCTTCACCAGCGCGGATAAAAAAGACCAACAAGGCGCAGTCATGCTCTCCATCTTCTTTGCCTCGACGGCAAGGGCCACACCGTACGATCACATATGTAAGCCGTTTGAGGGGTCGTGTACCAAGGCATCAACTCACACGACACGATGGATTAGACGGCGTGAATAGCATTTGGGAAAAGGTACGCCCCTCCGATAGAAAGACGAAGAAAAAGCCAGATATGTAGGCGGAAATTTAAACTGAAACGGAGCATCTCCTAACGCAGGATCGTTGCGCCCAAGGATATTGTGGTGTTGCTGCTACGCGTCTAGTACGGTCCGACGATGTGCGCCGAGCAAACGAGGCCCCGAGACGGCTTGGCGGGGGTATTGTTGAGGTAGGTTCTCGACTCGTTTTGTCAGCTTGGCCGGTATTTCATTATTGATTTGACTTGTCATTCGTATAGTACCGAAAGGGCCACGAGACCGACCGTATTCGGGCGGGCAATCATGGAGGGATCAATGGCGATGCCTAGAAAAGAATTATTCAGGAGTTAAATGACGCTATATATTCCAGTGTCAGCTTGATATTGCTGTTTTGAAATATTACTTGGATGTCCTTGTAGATTGCGCTGGAATGACGTTTTAGTTTCTTGGCAGCACAGTACATCGCTGCATTCATATATTGTTTCTCTTCCTTGTCAGGTTGTGCTTCGCTGTACGTTTAGCCGCAGTTCTGAGAAGTCAATGTGTGTTATATATTGCCATGGTTTGCTGCTTTGTGCGGTATGGCTCACGGGAGTTGAGCGCGTCTGCACACTTTATACTGGTGCGTAAGATGCCATGCGTACAGCATATTAATATTTTCTTGTGTCTGTGATTAGATTGAGATTGTTCAGAACCATGTTCCCCTAGTTATAATAGTTGACAAGTGCATTACAATGTGTAAATAAGGTCAAGAAAGAGATGATCTAAATTCCGCATCGGAAGGCTCAGCGAGTCAAAACGACTCGATTCTAGCCACGGCATCTTGAACAGAAAGACGGCGGTCAGGGTCGCCGTGCATAAGCTCTTGAATTATGGGCTGGAAATGGCGCTGATGTCTGCGTGATGGCAACTCCTCATTAAAAATTTCGTCCACTCCATTCTCTAGTACAGCCATACGGTCTACCCAATATGACTTGAGGTTTGAGGGGCGCCTGCCCAGAAAGTCGCATCCATTTGTCAAGATGTAATAAATCTAGTGAATGTCAGGCAATGTGCGACGGCGTTGTATGTCGAGTGTACATACTAATTGCCCCATGTACCAACTGTCCACCTTGAAGGGCTGGGCTGTCGTTTCGCTCGTCTCAAACTCAATGGCCTTTACCGCGCCATATGAGAAGCTGTCCGCCTTGTACACGGCACCTTTTCTGTGACGGAAAGAGTATCCAAAATCCAAGACTCTGCATGTCCCGTCGCCGAAGCCCAAGTCCACTGGCTTAATGACGGATTTGGGGAGGCAGTCTGGTGTTGGAGCTCCATCCTCACGTTCCAACCAGTGTTCTATATGTGGCTCTTCAAGGAGGGCCTCGATGTCTGCAACTGGAGGCGGTGGTAGTGCAACATTCCCTGGATGGATATCTGTGTCTTGTTAGAATCTTTCTTCAACAACTCCTCTGTGTAGAATTACCTCCATGCACGATACCCAGGCTGTGTAGTTCGGCCACTCCTCGCACAATGTCCTTGATGCATTGCACCCGCCTTTCAATGCTTAAAGGGAGTGGCGAGGTGCTGCGGGCCGATGAAGTATGTATCACTTGAAGATCTGTCCCCGTCGGCGGGTAGGCGATGGCGTCAAAGCTGACCTTCCTGTATGAGGGGTGCAGTTTTGCCAGGTGGTGCTTTATGACAAAGCTGTCTTTGATGGTGCATAGGTGGGGACTTTGGGGGCATCGCGAACGTAGAAATCGGTTGATGGCTAATTCGCGTTTGACTTGCTGAGATTCGCTCCGCCCCATGAACTTGACGGTCAACAACTCGCTGGCGCCAGTGGTTAGTCTTCTCTGCGGCCCAAGGGGACAGAAACACTCACTTATTGTTGGTATTTCTGGCCAGCCAGCACCAATCGCCCAACCTCTTTAACAGCCTGTATCCGTTCACATCCTGTCCGTAGTACACCACGGGTTTTTCAGAATCCGCCCACCGCTCAAGAATGTAGTTGTCTCTCCAGCATGGGGTACCATCAGTTAGCTGCTTGTATTGGCGATATAGATACCTCTTCACAATGACAGGCTTGTTGCCTACATAAATGCCTTTGAGGGTTATGCTGGAAGTCATTGCTCGGTAGTCGGAAGTAAGATGTGGCGAGGGGAAGAGATGAAGGGTTAAGAGATTGGCTGGGAGCCGTACACGCCTTCGATGATCCTATATGACCAAGGCGGTCAGGCACGGCAGCCGACCAACGTCTTTGGAGCGTGCACGACAGGACAACGGCAGGTTTTCGCTATTCGCTTCCTTGGTTCTCACACTATGCCGACATGCACATGTCCTCATCTCCGAATTGACGGCTCCGGAGACCTTCAACAACCGGCGTACGTATCCTGCCCTCGGTCACATCGTCATTTATCTACAGCGGCAGCTGGTGTACTCTGGCTAACGTACGTCGCATGCGATACGCTTTGGAGTATTGATGTAGCCAGCTGTGAATTAAGGGATGTAGATTCACTAATAACGCTCTACCTTTTATCTGCCTAGCTGAAGTGTGCTCTTAGAATTGTTCGGTCTCGCCACAATTAGTACTAGGTAGCTTGTTTAGCATGTATTGTTGGGTTGGGTCTTTGGGCAGTTCCGTCCAGCAGTTCTCCATGGTCAATCGCAGAGATGTGTCGACAACACAATATCCTCTCACATTTGGAATTAAGTCGTCTGATATTGATCATGTTATTAAGGAAAATACAACTTTACCCGTTCCAACCAACGCAACAGACATCATCTCCATCTCCATCGGGACAACAATTTATTCACGATCGGTGTCGATAGGCTTTCCTAGCCAATAACAGCATTTGTGTTTCGTCCTCCATCTGTTCTGCCCATTCCGCCAAGCTAGTCTGAATTTCCTCCCCGTTCAAATCCCCGAAGCAGACTTTCCTCCACGCATCCTAGTCTCTACCCGATGAGAAGTGAGTGGACCTGAAGGTGTTGATACCACAGCCTGGCCAGAGGACCCTGTAGTCCACCACGCTGTACCGAGTCGGTACCTCGCTGGGGAGGGTGAGTTCTTTTGGAAGGCGAGGGCGGGCTGGTAGAATCGCTCCAACGCTCGGCCAGCACGGGGTCCGTGGTAGAGTTGTGAGAGTGGACGCACAGCTCATTGAGGCTGGCGATTGTGTACACGTTTAGTT
The DNA here is from genome assembly GCF_000187425.2 of Metarhizium robertsii ARSEF 23. Classification (NCBI taxonomy): domain Eukaryota; kingdom Fungi; phylum Ascomycota; class Sordariomycetes; order Hypocreales; family Clavicipitaceae; genus Metarhizium; species Metarhizium robertsii. The sequence continues at coordinate 835,051 of NW_011942204.1, forward strand.
TGGGGCCAGTCGCGCTGAGGTCCGTCCTCTTGACACTGTGACGAAGATCAGATCCCTCTCTGAATCCCGGGCCTGATTGATTGAAGTGAAGGAATTCCCAAGCCAATATTCTTTACTCCTGTCGCCAATCGTGCTGAATCGTGGAATGCAGGCTGAGAGTGGCCTTCGTCACTTTAACTCACCGATGACGATGATACTGGCTCCTGCTGATGGTTCGCTTCCCACTCGTCCAAGGTGGATTGGGAAGCAGTCGTATAAGGATGGCTGGGGCCATGCAGCCGCTTTAGAAGCTGAATCACCGTCATCATCAATGCTTTCGCCTCTTCATATCGGCCTTGGTCATTGAGGGTTATTGCGAGCTGGTTCATACTGGCCATCGTATCGGGGTGCTCCTCTCCCAACACCCTCTTTCTCATCTCCAAGACCTCAGCCTCTAGTTTTTCCGCCTTCCCTAGCTGGCCTTGAATGCTGAATATCGATGCTAGGTTGTTCATAGTAGTTAGAGTTGAGGGATGTTCAGGACCAAGCACCATCTGTTTTTTCTCTAAAACCTCTTTGCCTAGCGCTTCTGCTTCCTTCCACCGTCCTTGGTAGTAGTATGTCAGCGACAGGTTGGCCATACTGCTTAGCATGAGGGGATGTTCAGGACCAAGTTGCTGCTTCCTCGTCTCCATTGCCTCTACCTCGAGAGCTTCAGCCTCAGAAAACCGGCCCTGCTTGCTGTATATAGAAGCTAAATTGGCTATACTGGTTAACGTTGAGGCATGGGCAGGTCCGAGTACTTTCTTTCTCGTCTCCATTACCTCTGTTTGCAATTTTTCAGCTTCGTTTACTCGGCCCCGGTCTAGATATATTGATACTAGATTAGCCATGCTGATTAATGTGTCCGGATGGTCCTTGCCTAAAACCGTCCTAGATATTTCTGCCACCTGCATCTCCAGGTCTTCTGCCTCCTGTAATCGGCCTTGGCCCTTGAATATCAACGCCAGGTTGGCCATGCTGGTTAGAGTTAAGGGATGTTTCGGGCCAAGCGCACGCTTTCTATGATCTAATACCTGCAGCGCTAGTTCTTCTGCCTCTTTCCATCGCCCTTGATCTATATACGTCGATGATAAGTTGGACATTATAGTTAACGTCTCAGGGCTTCCTTCTCCGAGGACCCTATGAGAAGTCTTTGCCACTTTCTTTAAAAGTGACTCAGCTTCCCGCAATCGGCCTTGGTTCCTGTATATTGACGCCAAGTTTGCAGTATTAGTTAACGTTGACGGGTGATCTTCTCCAAGGGACCCTGCAAGAGCATTCGTGACTTGTTCTGATAAATCTTCAGCCATTTGTAACCGGCCTTGGTGCAAATATATCGACGCCAGGTTGGCCATGCTGGGATAGTTCCGAGGATGTTCGGCTCCAAGAACCCGCCTTATTATCGCAATCTCTGCCACTTGAAACTCCTCTGCTTCCTTCCATTTCCCTTGATTAGATAATGTGGATGCTAGGTTACGCATACTGGCGAGCGTATCTGGATGCTCCTCTCCTAACACCCTTGTCCTTGATTTCATCACCTGTCGCTCTAGCTCCTCCGCTTCATGCCATCTACCGTGACTCTTATATGTCAACGCCAAGTTGGCTATACTGGCCAGTGTATCGGGATGGTCTTCTCCCAGTAATCTCCTCCTCGTCTGTGTTAGATGCACCTCTATTGATTCAGCTTTGTTCCATTGGCCTTGATTCCCGAATATTGATGCCAGATTGGTCATGCTTGCAAGCGTTAAAGGATGTTGTTCCCCTAGTAATGATGTTCTTAAGTTGACAGCATCTTGCTGGTGGGGTTCAGCCTCCCTCCATCGGCCCTCGTCGCAAAGAAACCCGGCAACGCGGTGAAGGAGAGTTGCTTTTGCGATGCTTTCTTCCTCCGAGCCGGTACCCTCGAGGTGCAATACGGAATACACATGGGGGAGGTATTCACTGCAAGTTGCTCGGTTTTCGAAGTTCCCATAAGGAAATAAGTCAGACAGAATTAGGAGCGCCTGCTCCGCATAGTGCCGTGTCATATCCTGACAGGATAACCACTTCTGCCTTGCCCTCAGCACGAAGGGGAGTAGGGATACATCTTTATCCTCTTTGAGAGAGATGAGACAGAAATCTCTGAGGGTTTCCAAGGCTTTTTTGAGTGGCAGCTCACTGATGAGTTCGAGCTCATCCTGTTGACCATATAGCTGACTATAGGGAAGACCATATAGCTGACTATAGTGAAGTAAGAACTGCATTGGAATCGCCTGCGGATTGAAACAGCTCATGATTGAAAGGAGATTATCTTCGAAATCGTTCAGTCTCAACCTCTCGAACGAAGCCACCAATCTGGCTAAGGCCGGACTTGAAGTCAACGGATCTTCTCCAAGCGCTGCCCTACCCACGGATTCAGTCTCATCCTCTTCGAGGAGGTCAAGATATTTGCTGACCCCCACATGATTTTCCCGCATGTATGCGGCTGCCTGGGCAAGCGGGAGGGGGAGGCATTCCAACCGATTCGACAAGCGCGACAAATTTTTAGACGCAAGTTCGAGGCCGCCAAGTTTGGTGCGAAGTAGTTCGTTGGACTCAGCTAGGCTCAGTCTAGGAACTACGATTACATCCTCCGCAAGCCTGCTCCCAAGTTTCCTGTCCCTGGTTGTGATGAGAACGGATCCATGGGCACATACGGGGATATAGGGGTGTAAATTCTGATCCGAGGGGTCGAAGCTGAAAGACCCTGCGGCCGAGGGAGAGAATAGCCGAGCCTCGTCGGCGCCATCAATGACCATAAGCCACCGACCGGCGCTCTCTCTCTCTAGCCAATCCTTCACTAGCCATCCAGCATCCATCGCATAGGCATTGCGGGTGAGGATGTGGCATCTTTGTGCGATGGAAGTAAAGGACTGCAGGAATTGTGTTGCATTTCTTGCATGAACCCAGAAGACTGACATCCCCGGGTAGGTCTTGTAAAGCCAATACGAATATGCAAGTGCGATCTGGGTCTTACTGTTACAAGTTAATATGCATCCTGTGTCCGGGGACTCGGGGTTCAACTACCCAATGCCAGCCGGGCCTAAGAGTGAGACACGTGGTTGCGAGCTACTGCTCGTCAGAGGCTGGCCGTGCCTGAGCCGATACTTTAGTTGACGTAGAATAGTGGAACGCCCGACAAAGTCTGAGATTCTTAGGAATGGTACAAGCACTATTCGCATTAGCGTACGACGTATTGCCCCGGATTCTCCTCCTACTTACGGTACGGGCCGAGGTTTTCGTGATCCCTCGCCCGCCGAAAATTCTCGGCGTGAATCTCCGCAACCAACAAACCGAGTTCCGTACAGAGAAACTCGAAATCCGGATCATCCGGTGCCGCGAATTTCGTCATATTCATGTGGTTTTTGCGCATTGCAATCGAATTGCACCGAGGAACAGTCGCTGACTCTTGCGGCACAACCTACGCTTACTGTTATTATTCCAAGTTCAACTCATCGATGTTGTCAGACATACCAAGCCAACCTGCGGCAAGGACAGTGTCTCGAAGAAGCAGCTGATCTGGATTGGTGTTAATGCCTTCACGAGCAGGCGCGAACGGAGTGAAAAAAATCTGTCTTGTATCCGTGCGAGTATTTTCGGGCCCTGTCTGAGCATATTCAAATCTCTGTCATTCGGACACTTCCTCGTGTGCTCGGCCAATAATAGCTTGGTCCAGCCAGCCCCCCGGTGTGGTGTTCCAAGGAATATGATACCACGAGTTGAATAAACGATATTGCGTCCACTCTCTTCTGAGCTGCAACTCGATGTGAACAAGCCCTACAATCATTCAGCGTGAAGTTTCAAGAGTGCGAATTGATGACCTACATCCTCAAGGATCAGGCCCCCGAAGTCGTGGCAGACAAAGATGATGGGTCGTTGATGCTACGAAAATCAGCGGACGAGCCTCTGCAAGACCGGGGTGCCTACTGTATTGTCTTTCCGGCGAAATTCTGCAAGCTTGCTGACAAGATTCCCTGAGTTCTTCGCAACCTGGACCAGCGATGCCACGTATGGCCAGTTGGCGACGCGTGGATCATAGCCGAACGTGAGGATGCGCGCGCCCGGAATTTTGGCAGGCAGAAGAACCTGAGGCCATGGTCCCGGAGCGTTCTCGGCAGTCCAGGTTGTTTCACGATCCCCTTCTAGGCCATGGACGAAAACAATGCTAGATCGGGAGCTCGTTAGTGGGCTATGTCTCAATCCGAAATGGGAGTGGTGCCTACTCAACGACGGCATCTTTGGGGACGTGAAGAACTTTGATTCCGCTCGTTCGCCATCTTGTTAGTAACGCTGATAGCTCTAGCGATGGTTCGGGTGTCTCCACACGTTTTGGATGCTGTGGGAATGATGCAGCCATTTTGGGAGGGCAACACTCAGAGTAAGAACATCTGAAGTTGTCTATGCTAAGTGACGGGCCGTTGTGGAGATGTATCCGAGCCCGACTCCTTACAGGCCACGGCACGTGAACGTCTGGTGCATACAAGTCCGCATAAGCCAGACCTGTGACTAGGGTCTGGTGTAAAAACAGGTACCCCTGGGCACCCGTGGGTATTTAAGCTTTTCTTGGGTTATTCGTGGGCGATCTATTTTCTTATACAACTTCACATTGCTTTAAAAAAACGTTTTTATACTATTTATTAGTAGTGACACATTTTTAGTCTGAAAACTTGTACCGGCCTTATTCTCCACGACGTGTGGGACAGAGGGGGCCCCACAAGGTGCCCGAGGCTAGGTATGGAGTATTGACCTAAGTACCCAAGTACTTCGTAGTAGGTAATCCACGTGGGCGGCTTTCCCCCACGGATCCATTTGGGTTGAAATTCACTACCCAAAGCTATCCAGAACCCACGGATAAGCTACCCTCGCCGGGTACCCGTGGAGCTTTGACACCAGACCCTGTGCCCCTGACAATCTAATCAGCCATTTCGCATTCTTTTTTGGAATATCGTAAAAAGCTCCACGAGATATACTTGTATACCCTTGATTCCGGTCAGGCCGATCGGAACAAATCCTGGTCCAACCCATCGGAACAGATATTGTTCCGTTAAATGGAAAGACCAGCCTCGAAAGAACCCCACGAAGAACCTGTCTCGGGATTGCAACATGAAGAGAAACCGGACATCTCTGCCTCAGATGGCACACGAGATCAGCTACAGGTGCGCAGCGGACCACAAGGGCACAGCGAGTCGCTAGAACGAAAGCGACGACGAGTCTCAATAGGAGACGGAGATGAAGAGAGAAGAGAACGGAGTATAAGGATACTAGAGCAGAGCCTCTTCTCCAGGATCTTACAAGGAATTGAGCAGAGAGTTGATCAACTAATCGATCAGAAAATTGCGCGGGGCTACCTGCAGCAGACCCAGCCGAGAACCGACATGTTAGAGGCGAGGTTGGAGCAAAGACTAGAGCAGCTTTCGACGACGCTGGAACAGGCTGAAGAAGGGCATCTCACTGGAGCCAGACCCGGTGCTTCTTCTGATGAAGGGATCCGCGAATCTGTCCAACACCGTGTTATACAGCCTGTGAAGGAGAACGAGTACACGGCATTCTTAGCCACCCATGTGCAGACGCGGGAACCTAATAGCAATTGGTGTGTATTCCATTCCGCCAGGGCACAAACCCGGCCCTGGTTTTACATCCTCCGCCATTGACCCGGGTCCTAGGACGGCCGTCACGGCCAAATCATTCTTCAGATCCATCAGCAGCTTCAACAGGGACTTCATTTTAGAGGATGCATCGCCAAGGCTTGAGCCCTGGGCAAGGCGCAGGACGAGGGTCGCCATCATCGACTCCGGGATTATTAGCTGCGAGAACAAACAACATCTGAGAAAGTTAGATCCTATGATATGCGCCGCTGGTGAGCGAATTATCAATCGCAGAAGTTGGGTTGGCGTGGAAAGCGACTGCAACGACGAGTGCGGCCACGGGACTCATGTCGTGCGGCAACTCTTGGAGGTTGCTCCGCGAGCTGAGCTTGTAATTGCCAAGGTTGCAAGCAACACGGAGAATATTCCCCTATCCTATGTTGCAAAGGTAAGTCCCTCCAACGCTCTGACAACCAGCGTGCAATGATCAAACAGTGTTGATGTTGCGGTGATAGGCTATTGAATGGGCAGTGGACGACAACGACGTTGACATCGTCGCGCTGTCTTTGGGCGTTTCCCAAGATGACAAACACATCAACACTGTTCTTGACAGGATCCTAAATCTTGATGGAAAGCAGACGGGCCAGGTTTCGAACGGCGTAAAGGGCCATCGGCGGCGAATCGTCTTTGCTGCGGCAGGAAACCATGGAGGAAACCGCATGCGAGCGTCCCCGGCTCGCAGACGAGGCGTTATATGTGTCCACGCCGCGGATGGTGAAGGCGACACAAAATCCTTTAATCCCGATCCTGACCACGAGTGGGAGGATAATTTCTCGACTCTTGGCGTCGACATTGTCTCTTTGCGCCAGGGCGAGTCGGTTTACATATCTGGCACCTCTTACGCGACGCCAATCGCGGCTGGAATCGCCGCCAACATGCTGCACTTTGCCCGGAATCAACCGGGCATGCGGGAGGAGGACAAGAACTTGCTGCATTCTTACTTTGGCATGCGCCAGATCTTTAAACGCATATCCTTTCCTCGCGGGAACTACGACTATATTTGTCCGTGGAGGCGCAAAGATAGGATGGCGAACCAGCCAGACGAAGCTACCGACATGTCATTATCCGAGTTGTTATGGTCATCTATAGGAGTCGCTCGCGAGGAGGCACGAAAGGCTGAGGCATTGTAGAGCTATCTGGAAAAGACATAGCAAACAGTGGGAATACAAGTGCGCAATGCCGAGGATGACTGGTCTGTCCAAATAGCTGTGCCTTGAAAACTTCACTTTTCATCTCATAGTCTCACCAAGGGCCGGCGGCTGGCACGATCCAGCCAGTGGCCATCTCTCTGCCGTCGACATCCGTCTCCGTCAGAACTCCATCCAGCAGCTCAATCATACCCACCATCTCGCTGTCGAGAGGCACCTCTTCGACAGGGACTTCTTCGTCCTTGTCGCCTGCTCCCAAAAGTTGGGCTCCTTTATCATACTTCTCGATCACAATGTCGCCAGGCTGTTTGTGAACCGTGCCCTTCATCCTATATCTAACCTTCTTCACGCGGATACCAATAACAAAGTCATCAGATTCCTCAAACTCCATCACCGCGACATCTTCCGCGAGAGAGTTGCTCTTGGCGCCGATATCACCTGGCACGCCGGCTGGCTGATTGACCACAGCCTCGGCTTTGAATCCTCGCTTTCTATTCTTGGACACACTGACGGCCGGGCCGCGAGCAATCTTGAGTCCGGTGACGATGTAGACGGGACTGTAGCCGCTTCCCTTGACAAATTCCTCGACTTCTTCCATGTTCATTGCTTTTGTAATGTACGCTCTGTCCGCGACAAAATAAATGGTTTCGATACTCTTAAATCGGTAGGTTTCCTCGCGCGAGTCCCCAGTGGTTCTGGACACTTCGCCGCCTAGCCCTTGAATCCCGACAGCCTTGGCCCAGACGCCGTAATCGCCCTGCCTCATTCTCGAACGGCTGGAGACGAAGCCCCTTTTCTCGTCCCGATACTTGTCATTCTCATCAACGTTGACTTGGCAAGTTCTGTTGATGACGTCTGGGTTCTTGAGGTCGTCGATGATGGAGCCGAGATCCAACAACCCCCTCGGAGGCGGCCCAATGGAGAAATTGGGGGCGAGGTGATAGGTCGGGAACTGTCCAGACATCTAGAGCACACACACCACGTAGAGCCGTCGATAGGAGAAGTACCGTGAGAAGCGAGAAAGCGTGGAGGATGTTCCAGTGCACTGCGGATGCAAATAATGGACCAAAAGGTCGACGGTAGGTTTGGCTGATTCTGTCAGCGGGGCACCGCGAGTGCTGCAGTTTGTTCGAGTTGACCTTAAAATGAGCTGACACGTTGTAGCTGCGGGAATAAACGAGGGAGTGGTACATGTGCCCACATGTAGGTATGCACTTGGGATGAAGCAATTTGTACCGGATGCTACATCTACCCTCGTACTGTCAAGGGCATCTGTCCAATCACACGTACTCGGAGATGGCAGACTGCAAATGGAAGACAAACCAGACTTCACCCACTTGCGCCAGTTAGTGTACTACGAAGTGTCGGTGCTCGGAAACTTCCCTTTTAAACGATCCATATCCAAGCTGGACGAGTGATCCGACTAAAGAATGCCTTACCTTGTTGTCTGTCTGGCTCTTTCGGCCTCTGGAAGGCAATTACAGAGGCCTTTACCGAGTAACCATGGTAGCTTGAGTTCAAAACATAACAATACATTACGTTACACCAGCATCTAAGGCAGCCTTCTCCCATTGAGCCACACAGTGTTTGAATGTCCGGTTAGGATAGGACTCGCGCCGTACTTCCCGTACGGTTGGCTTTAGCCTTTGCGTCAACCTTGGGTCGTGCTATATGAAGGGGAAGTTTCGATACTCCCCTCAATCCCAAGCTTTCTGGCAGTCAATAACGTTTGATTCAATCAACATCGCACCAGTTGAGCCAAATCAAAGAGTTCAATGTTTCGTCTTATACGTATAGGTAGGCTGGGCAGCTGGCCCTGAACACTCCGCTGCCACTTACACATATGCCAACTGGTAGGCACCTTGGTAGTCAAGTGTCCGTACATACACGTACATAGGTACCATACGTTTTTTGTCTTTTCCACACTTACGTAGCTAGAGGGCGGTTGATACTAGCGGTGCGGCGGCTGCGGTATGCGGTCTGTGTCGCAGTAAGTAGAGGGTCTTAACATTGACACCAAAAACATGGGGCGTGGCAATGGCCACTGGTCATACCGAACTTATGTAATAATGTAAGTACGAGACGTTATATGCTTAAGTACATAGGTACATGGCCGTCGACCCGTTGGCAACTACCGGCTAGGGTCAATATTTAATTCGACCCCTCGGCCACTCTTGAGTCTTGAGTGGCTCCATGTTCAATGTTGGCATGCACGACCCATTCAGCTACCAGATTATCTCGGGTAGTGTCACCTGGTATTTCTCACACCAGTTGACGGTACCGACTCCCAATCACCGCACCACAGGTCCTCCATCTCCTCCATCTCATCTTCCCACGTTCCATCCTCCCACAAGTGCCACCAGACTCAAGATGAGATGCCACCCGGCCAATCACAGTCCATGGCGCACCCAGGTTGGCCGCCCGCGCAGCTCGGCGCTTAGACGCACCTCTTGGCCCCGCTTTGATGCAGTGTGATATCCCACACCGTTGGCTGCATGGCCAAATATAGTCTCCCGCATGGCACGGCATCTTTACCACCAACTCCTCCCAACCAGTGACACGACGATTCTTCCACGAAGCGCGTAGACCCCCTCCGCGTTCCTGGCGTCCGCCCAGCATCCTGCAGGAGATACCACTCCAACGGGGCGCCAAAGAGCAAATATGGCGCCAGACTAGCAGAATGCAGATACTGCAGCCCTTTCCAAGGTGCCATTGCCGCAAATAGCCATGGGGCCCTGGACAGGGATAGGGAATAGAGATGGCATGCCGTGCGACATTATATGTTTATCACTGCCTCCATTTTTTCTGCTTCTCTGTTCTTTTGTTTTGCCATTTCCTGTGCTGCCTCGTCTTCATTCATCAGAGGCCTGACGATTGGCCCGTCTTGGTTCGAGCTGGTATTGGCAATAATATCAGGCGGGACACGATGCAGTAAGCCGAAGCTGGCTTATAGTTTTTCCTTTCTCTATTTGTTATACTTCTGATACCCCGGGTCCCTGCCGGTTTCTTGCTATCCAGGAATTCCGCACTGGGGGCGAGATACCAGCGATATATATAGCAGTCATGCCTTCGCCGCAGCAATCCCAGCCAGGCAGCTTCTCCCTGTTTCCCAGCCCCAACGCCTCCAAACCACAGCCGGCATCTCGAAGTCTCCAGTCTTACCGTGGGCGGCGGTCCGAATCCCAGGAGAGGAGGCCGCAAACACCCCAGCTCCAGACGGTGGCTACACCAGATCACACCCAGGCGCGTGGGCAGCCATCATATACACCACCTGTGCAGTTCGAGCCTGCGCGGGCAGAAACGCCCTCCAACTGGCCGTTAAGTAGCGAGACACCGCAGAACTCTGAAGCCCCTGCGCGGCACCACGGCCTCGAGACGACCGCCGGCACCGCTGCCGTCCAACAGCCCCGGAATATACACGACGTGCCCGGCCGGGCGGAAACCGCCTTCTCGGAAGCCAACACGCTCGTTCGCAGCAACAGCGGACGGTCCAGGAACTCGATTGCTAAAAACCCTCTCCGTGACCACCCTTCGCCGGCGTCTGCCTCGCAGCCGCTGAGGTCCATCTTCCCGACCTACAACCCGGATGTGTCGCTCAACGAGCAGGAGTACGCGCCGACGCAAATGGGTCCCGCTCACATCCCCCGCGCCATCATCAGCAGGCAATCCGTCTACGAGGAGCCGGAATCCCCGGGGACACAGAGCGCTCCGGGCCGCAGCCCGCCGTCGAGCCCCCGACGACCTGCGGCAAGGGGCCGATGGCCACTGAGGATACAGACGCAGCCGCCGCCGGAGACCCCCACGCCCTGCACGACCGAGGACCTCAAGAGCCTGTGGAAGGTAGCCAACGGGTGGAAGGCGTCCGTGTCCGAATCGAGCGTCTTCTGCCTGAAGCTGTCGCGGCAAAAAGACGCGCCCGTGTACACGCTGTCATCCCGGTCCTCCCAGCCGTTCTGGAGCCTCCGGCTAGATCCCACCTCCGCCGCAGCCTACATCAGCCTCACGCGGCACGACCCGGCAAAGCCGTGCAAGGCGCCGAACCCAGAGGCCGGCACGTCCCCCGGCGCCCCGGCGAGCAGCAGCGGCAGCCCGTCCGACGCAAAGCACCGCCACGAAGCACTCAGCTCGACGCTGGAAGAAGAGTCCCGCAAACACCCGCCCAACGACGGGCTCGTGGCGCTCCTCATGCCGGCGGCGGCCGCGCGCATGGCCGTCGACAAGGCCGACGACGCCGCGTCCGTTGCCGCCGCAGAAAACGAGTGCGCCCGGCTGGTCTGGGACGAGGACACGGCGACGCACTTCCTCGTGCACAACGCGCTGGCCAGGCCGTTCCGCGTCGCCGTCGACCGGAGCCCGGCCTACTCGCGCGTCGAGTACACCCTCGAGCACGACGAGTCGCCCCGGCACCTCGCCAAGCTGACGAGGGACGGCACGGGCGGCGGCTGGATCGAGCTGGACACGGGCGTCGCCGCCCAGATCGGCTCCTTTTACATCCTGGACGTTGTCGTCACGGCGCTGCTGCTGGTCGCGGCCGGCGAGGACAGGAGCTCGCCGACGCCGATGGAGACCTTTGAGCCACCGCCGCGGGCGCCGCCGGCGGCTGCTCTCGGCGCCAGGCGCAGCTCGGCGAGATGGAGCAAGCTGAGTATACGCCGGGACGGCGGGAAGAAGAAGCGCCAGATGGAGGCGTTTGAAATGGATGTGGAAAGCCAAAATGACAGCCTGGGCAAGGGGCCGCACGGGCGCCGGTCCGCGGGGGACAAGCCGCCGTTTCTGATACGGGTCGTGGTGAAGCTGGCAAAGGGCGTGTTCAAGTTGGCTATATGGGTCCTGACGGCGCTGTTCAAGGCCGTCGGGGGCGTCTTCAAGTGTTTGTATTCGTGTGTGGGGTCCAAGTATTAACGTGGCCATGTGATGATTATAATAATGAGACATGTCGGATATTTACCAGGGCGAGCGTGCGCTTCTTCTGACGATGTGACTGTCACGTCTTGGACGGCGATTGATTTATGAGCGCACCTACGCAGATGAACAAGGAACCAAGTATATTTCGTGATTGTAAAGAACCCCCCCAAACGCCGGTAGATGCCATCATTACCACAAGCCGACACATTTCAACTCTTTTAACGCTTCCTCGCGCGAACCATGATTTTTCTGCCTCTTCTTGTGTTCCCTCCGGATGTCGCCGTCTTGGCCATCTTGGCGCGCTGCACGTCAAGATGTGCCTCGGCATCATTGAAGGCCTTGAGCTGCTTCTTAGCATTTTCGAGTTGTCTCTTCAGTCTCCGCAGCGACTTGGCCGGATCGGCTTCCTCGTCGTCCCCTTCCCCATCTGCGGCGGCAGCATTTCTACCTTCTTCTTCTTCTTCCTCGTCGCTGTCGTCATTTTGCTCCGCCTCCAACTTATCCAGCATAGTAGCCTCTCGCTCCTCCTCGTCATCCATGAAGACAATTTTTCTCGGTGCCTTGGGTTTCGCAGGCAAGGGCGTCTCGTCGTCGTCAGAGTCCAGATCGTCATCTTTGTCTTCCTCGTCCTCTTCGTCGTCAAGACGGTCGAGTCCTCTTGTCAAGACGACTTGTTGTTCCAACCTTGCAATTTCCTTGACAACCACCTGCCGCATCGTCCGGATATACCCTATGTCCTGGGTCTTGAGCAGCCGCACAGTATCGACGTCCATTGCCCTGTTGCCGCGGTCGCCCTCCAGCTTGCCTGTCCAGCTCTTGCCGTCCTTGAGTTTGGATCCGGCGCCCTTGCGGGACATCATGCCAAAGTAGAATTCATCTTCGTTTCGATCAGCGGCCTTTTGTCGCAGCGATTTCAGCTGGGCCTTTTTCTTGTTGAAATCCTTGGCTCGGAGAGAGTAGTCCTGTCTCGAGTTAGAAACGCAAATTGTTCGTCTCGTGGGGCGTTTACGCATCGTCTTCTTACCTTGTGCTTTTCGAGCAAGCCCAGTCGGCCACGCTCCAGCGGTTGTGCACGCTCACGGTGCGGGCGCCGCGCCACGGCGTTGCGCATAGATGACATGGTTACTGCAGAGAGACTCCCTTGTGGTGGAGGGTTTGCCGGGAGAAATGAAATATCAAGTCTGGGTCGAGTGGTGAGGGGTGTATTTGCTTGCGGGCAGCATGAGGCTGGTGGTAATTCTGTGAAGTTCAGAGTCCGGCAGAATTCTCCAAGATTTTTGGCGGTGAGCTCCATCTGGTGGCGGTGCGTGGGTCGCTCGTCCCTTGGCGCTTAGACCCACTTGCGCTGTCCCATGTTTATGGTTAGTCGGACAGTTAGCTTGAATATCTTAAATTCTGGAAGATAATTGAATGCATATTTTTAATAAAATGGAGATTTCACACGGTAATGGTGATAATATCTCGTGAGATCACGACTCTGTTCCACGAAAACATTGACCCCACGCTTCCTCGCAACATGTCAGTGGCCGCCGACAGGTGGACTTTACTTGTAAGCAATCCCTAACTGTCACGACAGTTGACGGTTAGAGAACACTGAAAAATGCCATATTGCGCACGGTGTAAGTACGAAGCGTTTATGAGGGGAGGAGGAATCAGGAGGGGGAACAATCAAGCATCGCGATGGAGTGCTTGCTGTGTGGTATACTAAATATGCAATCCTGAACACGGATTCTTCGCGCCAAGTCTATGAGTATATATTACAATATGATACATGTTTGTACAGATGCTCCATTGAACCGAAGCCTGATCCTGGCCGGTCCGTCGCAACTAGCAACCAGAGGAGTAGAGATCATTTAGACTTCGACATCAGTTGCAGCCCATATGGAGCAAGCTGCTCATTACTTAGCTTACTTGGTGACCGCACAAACGGATCCTCACCCTTCATGGTCTTTGGGAAAGCAATCACATCCCGAACGGTCGACGTATCTGTGAGCAGCGCAACAAGTCTATCGAACCCAAGGGCAAAGCCAGCGTGAGGCGGACATCCTGCCCTCAGCGCGTCAAACAGATGTGAAAAGTCTTTGATTCGCTGATCAGTCATTTTCAGGACGTCTCGCATGATGAATTCCTGAACATCTGCGACGTGAATACGCTCGCTTCCACCTCCAATCTCGATACCGTTTAGAACGAGGTCGTAGGCGGCACTCCGAGCTTGCAATGGATCAGTGAAGAGGATTTCGAGGTCATTCTCTGACAGTGGTGCCGTAAATGGGTGATGGGCTGCGGAAATTCCAGCCGCGCCACCCTGGCCGGGTTCCCCTTCTTCAACGGGTTTGAACATGGGGAATTCCGTGACCCATACAAATTGCAGTGACTCGGGATCTCCAAGCTTTGGTTTTTCCATGTAGCCTTCCTCCACCAGACCTTTCCAGAGGGCGTTTCGTATGTCGCCGATTTTGGTGGATCCCAGGCAGTATTGACCCTGGGGCTTTTCTCGGGCCTGGAAGACCACCAAATCGCCATCATTGATTCCTTGGCCTTGGGAAAGTTTGTCCAGGACGCTTTCATACTCGAAGCCTAGAGAGGAGAAGCCAGATAAAGGTTGTCGAGAGTCGTGAATGAGTATTTGTGGTTTGCCATCGGGGTTGTTGGCCAATGCGGGTGGGAGGTTGTCCATAAATTTAATGATAAATTTTCGGGCTTCAGATGGTGAACAGTCTTTCAGTGGAAAGGTGAATGCCTCAATGAGAGGATCCGAAAGATGTGTAATCATGCTGACAAAATTGCGATAAGGCTCAATATCTTCTAACGCATGTATCTGCAATATATTAGCATGACGAGTCTGATGGACGGCATTACTTTAGGCGTACTTTGTTGGGAATTCGCAAGTCCGGCTTGTCAGAGCCATACGCGGCGATACTCTCGGCGAAGGTGAGGGTGGTGAACTTGTGAGCAGGTGATTCGTCGGCGGGTGCGGGCTCATTGAGTATATCAGATAGGATGGGTATTCTCTCTCCACGGATATCGCTGTAACTTCGAGCTGGTCGGAGTCGTAACAGTGCAGCCAGCAGGATATCATTTACATCGGCCTGCACTTTGGCGGAACCAGCAAATGCCCATTCCATATCGAGCTAACCTTCTGTAAGCATAACCTTCCCGTGATGGAGATGATGAGCGGGACATACCTGAGAGAATTCTGGCTGTCTATCCGTCCGCAAATCCTCATCTCGATAGCACCTTGCCCATTGCATGTACTGACCAATACCGCTCGCCATGAGGATCTGTTTGTATTGTTGAGGGCTCTGACTGAGTGCATATGCAGTACCCCTTTGTCTCGTTGGAACCAAGAACTCGCGGGCACCTTCGGACGTAGATTTAAAAAGGGTAGGCGTCTCAACATCTGTGAACCCCTTTTCCAACAAGCTCTGATTCAACTGACCCTTTAGCCAAGACCTGAATTGTAGTCTGGCTTGAAGCTCAGGGTGGAATCGAATTTGCAAGTGTCGCTTTGTTTGAGGGAATTGAACATCAGACGTGACAATAAGATCTTTTGGAACCGTGTTTAATGATCGAATATCCCTAAGATATAGGGTTCGCTTGGACGAGGAACTATTCTGCTCTTCTCCAGCTGCTTGTGCTGGCGGCTCTGGTCGCGCGCAGACGACGACTGGCGCAAAGGCGGGAACTTGTCGAAATTTCTCGTGGGATTCTAGCCCACCATCGGCATGGGAGCATATTTGGATCACTTCACCTGAAGATGTGGTGAGGTCCGCGAATGACAGGTGCTTTCCGACATTGCGTCGCTTTCCAAGAAATCCTGTTATGACGTCGGGGTCGGTTTGTGTTAACGAATTGGAACCTCGAACTATGAGAACATTTAGTAAATATACAAATGCATAGAACCAATCTAAGCCTACACTGGTTCCAAGTCTTGAGCAATTCTTCCTTGTTGAGGTGTCCTGCCCTTGGGCCAGCCGCAGCAGACTGATGCGCATAGAACCTCAAAGCGCCATTGCGAGAAATTGGTGCCAGTAAGGAGCGATTGCAAGCACCGCGGCGTGAGACAGCCCAGCAGCGACCCAGCTGGAGCATTACTGTCAGAATTGACGCTGCGGTGCCGCCACAGCCAAGGTGCAGTTTGACTTGAGTGATCAGATGATGGTGAACTTGGTGAGCTCAAAGCTCTAGCCAAACCAGCAGCGTCATCCGTTCTGCCGGGAAAATCCGCCAGGCCCCCACCGACCCACAGCCGCTTTAAATTTCGGTGCCATCGACCGGGCACTTTTTTCTCTTCTTTTTCTCCTTATGAACCCTTCCATTCAAATAAGTGTATGTACACCAACTTTTCCCCAGATCTGACCAAGCAGACTACCGTTGCTGACAATGTCTTGCAGATGATGAGAACCGCGTGCGTAATATGATGCAGATGCCTTTCTTCCGACCCTTCAAACTCTCCCTTCGGGGCTTAAGTGGTTTGCTGGTGAGGCTAGAATTGGTATTTTGAAATGGGCGTTCGACACACCGACCTTGTTACATCTCGGACGCGATGAAAAAAAGCTCTGATTTATTATGAATGGAAGTGTTTTCTACTCTTTTTGTTTTGAATACTGGGGATGCTGGACGCATGATTAGGCGATTGATTTTGGACGGAAGTTTTTTTTTGTTATCAGTTGAACATGCGTAGTCCGTATGCTCTCAATGTGACGAAGGCTTGGTTTACTGACTGGCCAAGTGGCCTTGATCAGCACAGCCTTGGAACCATCGCCAAGATGTGCATGACCGCGGGGGCCACACTCGCAGTAGTTCTGCAACAGTGCTCTGTACTAAGAACTGGAATAGCCGATTAGCAGTAATAAAGCATGACTTTGGAATCAAGTTGCAGCATTGTTTGGTTGGTCAAGATAGTGAGCCCGTATGGCACCTAAGTACTTGAGCAGTTGGTATTCAGATGAATCGCCGTCTCAGGGGGCCGGCCTGATGCAATTGCTGTTGATTATGTGCTTGTATGTACATGTATTCCGTCAGCTCCAGAGCGGCTTGCTGCAAATCTGTCTGGCCTCTGGGCATCACGCCGTACAGCCTTCAGATTTTGCGTGGACAAGTCTGGTTGGCCCCACTCGTCTTCATCGACCCCAGCCCAGTCCATCCCATGCTTTGCGAGTCGCTCCACCCGAGATCCATTGCAGCCAGACCAAGCCCGACCTCATCCCGGCCATCCAGCCATAATTCAGCCCTTTTCCTTTCGTCATCCACCTGGGCCATCAGCGTTTTTGTTTTTATTTTATTATTCACCCCTGGTCCGTGGCGAGGAACTTCACCCGAAAACATCAGGGTGACAAGAACTTGCACCATGTCGGGCTCCTTCGAAAAGTCCGTCAAGGGCGCAACCAAGATCAAAGTACGAGCGAATTGCGTCCCAATTCCAACCACCCCTCCCCCCAATGACCACCTCAGCACCGAGCTACTAGACGATAGGATCACCAGTCCATTACATGCTGACCGATGCGACTTGTAGAATGCGCCGCCCAAGACGAAATATATCGAACACATCCTCGTGGCCACGCACTCAGGCGATGCTGGCGTAGGTGAAGTCTTTCGTTCATTACAATACCGGTTGCGCGACTCGACATGGACAGTGGTGCTCAAGAGCTTGCTCACCACGCACATTATGATCCGAGAGGGCGAGAAGAATGCGACTCTATCGTTCCTCGCCAAGCATCGTAACATTTTGACCGTGGGGCATTTTGCCGATGGTTGGTCATTCGTGAATAACACCGATTGTGAATCGGGCTGACTAGTTGGCGCTCCAGCCCAAACTCAAGGTCGGAACATTCGGCATTATGCAAACTATTTGACAGAGCGGGCACGGGCATTTCGCGACACCAAGATCGACTGGGTCCGCGAGAATGATTCGAGACTAGAGAAATTAGCTGTTGATAAGGGTCTGCTCCGGGAGACTGAGATTGTCGAGAACCAATTGTCGGCTCTGGTCAAGTGTGATGTGAGTAAATATCACGTCGAATTACACCAATGCTGCTAATAAATGCGCCTAGGTCCTCGAAACCGAACCTGAAAACGAAATCACTATTGCAATCTTCCGATTGTTGGTCTTGGACCTGTTGTCTTTGTTTCAAGTGCTCAATCAGGGTCTCATAAACGTATTAGGTTCGTCGGGCCGACAACAAATCGAATTGTCTCAAGCCCCCTTGCTCACATATTTTAATGCAGGACACTTCTTTGAGATGTCCAAGACGGATGCCCAGAGAGCTTTGGAAATTTATCGCACATTCACGCGAGTGACCGACCATGTTGTGCAGTATCTCAGTGCCGCTCGCATGTATGAACACCATACGAGAGTCGAAGTCCCCAAGCTCAAGCACGCCCCAGTCACCTTGGCTCGTCAACTAGAGGATTATCTCAAGGACCCTGATTTCGAGGTTCACCGACGACAGTATCTGGCTGAGCAAGATGCAAAGAAAACGGGGGGGTCTTCTAAAGCGGCGAAGGTTGACTTCCCCAAGTCGCCTACCAAGCCACCTTCGCCAAATCTGAATAACCCCTTCCCCTCTGTTCCGGATGCCAAAGTCGACGGCAAACCACAAGCCAACAAGGGCCCGGATCCTGATCTTATCGACTTTTTCGACTCGATTGAGCAAAAGCAGACAACTTTGCAGGTCAACCCGCAGCCAACTGGCATCATGCCTGCCGCAGCACCCTTCCAGGCGCAGCCCACGGGTATGCCATTTCCTCAGAATGGCTTTGCGCCGCAGCAAACCGGTTTTGTACCCAACAACATGTTCCAGCAGCAACAGAATATGAGTGGATTCATGCCGCAGCAGCAGCCGCAGCCGCAACTGCAACAGCCTCAGCCTCTGCAACCCAACTTCACCGGCGCTGGATTCGGAGGCTTCACACCGCAGCCAAGCTTTCAGCCCGGTACTCTTGGGTCAATTCCCCAGAATCTGGAGGCTACATTCCTCAACCCAAACCAAGGCTTCCAGTATGGGCAACAACAGCAGCAGCCGCAACAACCTCAACCCTTGCAAGCCGGTCAGCCAAACCCCCTTCAGCCAAATCCCCTTCAGCCAACACCCACAGGCACGACCAACCCGTTCAGGCAATCAATGATGCCACTAGCCAGCATGCCAGGCAACCCATCGCCATTTTCCTCACCCGGTCCAACGCCCCAAGTGCAACGCCAGTCTACGAACCCCTTCGCTCGATCTCCTACACAAAGCACATCGCCTTTCCAGTCTGCAATCCCTATCCAAGCCCAACCTACTGGAACCAACCCCTTTGCTAAAATGCAACAACAACCGCAACAAGTCCCGCCTCCAGACCAGTCTCTTAATCCAGGTCCTCTCGGTCCCCAACCAACAGGTACCACAAACCCCTTCCGCCACGGCGCGTTCGTCAACCACAATACCGGCATGGGGTGGCAGCATAACCAGGCTAGTATCGGCGGTGGGCTGGATCAACTCCCTACTGTCCCTGTATTCCCTCGTCCCGCGCAACAAACGCCCTGGCAGCAATAAATTGCATTCTATGATCCTACTTTTGTTGTTCATTTACACCGCTAAGTTCCAATCGTTTTTCCTTGGTAGTACTGTCGAATTTGCTCGTCTTCCCCGTGGACTATTCTTATGAATTCCGGTATTCGCATCAGCAAGGCGTTGTTGGATAGGGACGGAGGGAGGCACGGATTTTCATAGCGTAGTGGCTGTAGTGTTATCGAGTACATAGGCAAAGTTGTATCACTTAGGCAGTTGTCAGAAATAATGTTGCTCCCACCACGTTCTTAATCGAACTAGTACCTGCTCACGGGGCCAAGAGGAACAAAGCGTGTGGTTAGATATGGCACTCCCGCGGAGTACGCTATTATATATTGTATTGCATGGGGGCATGCCCCATGATAGCCAAATCTATCTTTTGCAACAGATTATAGTCGTGAATGGCGTGGAGCCATTATCAAAAACGCCTTTTGCCAGCCCAACCCAACCAAAACGCCATTTCACGCCTGCCGAAAAGGAAAAAAAAAAACCTCCCCGTATAGTTCGTAGTCCTCTAAAACACATCATCGGTGTCCATCTTCCCGCCGGCAACAGCAGCCTCGCTGGCGCCGGCCGTAGCAACCGCCCTGTCCACCTTGTCCTCTGCGATGAACACGCCCAGCCCCGAAAACGACTCGTACAGAGCTCTCGAGATGTACTCGTCGGCACTGTACCCGCCGACGAGATACTCGCTCTTGGAGCGCATCACGTCTATCCACTCGCTGTGATACTCTTGTAATCTATCGTGTCCCAAATCAACTCTGGTCGGCGCCAGATCCAGGCCCCCAAACGGATCATACGGCTTGTTGTCGTCTGCCACACCACGAGTCTTGTCCCGCAGCCCGCGGATCGACAGGCCCCCCGCGGGGCCGGACAGAGCGTCCCTCGCCGAATCCCTCTTCTGCTGCCCTCGCTTCTTGAGCATGATCTTATCCATTGTCTCGGTGGCGTGTCCCACTTCTGCGCTCTGCAGCGAGTCGAGCATTTCTTCACGGAACCGCGCGGCGCTGGCCTTCTCCTCGGCGTCTTGTTGCAGGTCCTGCAGGCGTCGTTGCCGGGCGGCGTCTTGTTCGGCCGCGAGTCGCCTTTTCCGCGAGTCGTCTGACTCGCGCGCGAGTTTCTTGTTGCGCTCGATTTCGGCCTTGTGCTGTGCTTCCCACGCGGCCAGCTCGCCTTCTGCTTCGCCCTTGGCCTCGGGCGGGCCATTGACGAGCTTGAAGGTCAGGTCTTCCACGTATTCTAGGTACTTGTTGTATGAATCGAGTGATTCAAAGTCATCCTCGACCTTGTTGAATATCTGAGCTACGCGGCGGCGAATATCGACCTCCCGCTCCACAGTCAGGTCGGCGAAGAAGGCGGACTTGAAACCACGTAGTCGCAGGGTCTTGTGGCATGTGGCGTAGGGGCATTGGTTGGGCCCGTCTTTGAAGATTCGCTCGACGCACGTTTTGCACATTCGGTGGTAGCACTCTGGGTTGATGAGGAATTCCATGTCCCGGTTGAAGTACCGGGTCGTTTTGCACACGGGACATGTCTCGTCCTCGTCGTTGGGGGCACCGAGGCCAGTTGCTGCGCCATGGCGCGCTGAGACGGTGCTGGTACCGTTTCGCGTCATTTTGGCGTGGTCGGGAGGCTTGAGAGCTTGAGATAGAAGCCTCCGAGCGCGAGGTGCGCGATGATGCCGGTGATTCAATGGTGCGTTGCGGATCTCGAATTGACGGGGCGCGCGAAGTCGTAACTGAAGGGAGCTCTGTCCCAGCTGCTAGGTTTGTCAGCCAATGACGGCGGCCGCCACCCCTTGCTCTTCGTATCGTAGGGGTTTGCTCGATAGCTACTGCCCCGCCATCGCAACCAGTCTTCCAAAGGGCACGCCACCATTCCACATCGATCTTCTTCTACGCAACGTGCATTGCCCCAACCACGTTTATTCGAGAGAGCAGAAAATGGCTGACGTCAAAGGTGGTTATCTGATCTTCTTATATCACATACACTCAAAACTAGACATATACCCTTACGTCACCCAAGCCGAGCTAACCAAACACATCAGATCCGCCTCCAGCTGACGAGGCAGCCGCCCGCGCCAAAGAGGCTGACGAGCAAGCTGCCTTGCCCTACAAATGGCAACAGACTATTGCGGAACTCAACGTTACCTTCACAGTTCCCGGAAACATGAAGTCAAAAGATCTCATCATAGACATTAAAAAGCAGAGTCTGACTGCGGGTATCAAGGGCCAAGAGCCCGTCATTAAGGTACATTCAACGGTCCTAAGATGATCGTTTAGGTCTCCAAGCTCCATGACCATAGGAGTATATCCAGTTCAGAGACTTTTGAATACTGATCTGCCATAGGGAGATCTCCCCCATGCCATCCACGTCGACGACTCGACATGGACCCTATCCACAAACGCCGACGGTACCAAGACGGTCGAAATCCAGCTCGACAAGGTCAACAAGATGGAGTGGTGGGCGCACGTTATCACTTCTGCTCCTACCATTGACGTAACGAAGATTCAGCCTGATTCTTCGAAACTGTCTGACCTCGACGGTGAGACGAGGGGCATGGTTGAGAAGATGATGTATGACCAGCGTCAGAAGGAGAAGGGGCTGCCTTCGTCAGATGAGCAGAAGAAGATGGACATCTTGAAGAAGTTCCAGGAACAGCACCCGGAGATGGACTTCAGCAAGGCCAAGATTCAATAAGCCGTGGCGCGGAAGGCGGCGGGGGCATGTTGGGTGGAGCGTCAGAAAAGTAGATTCTTTCAACTGAAAACACCGGTTTCAACCTGATTCAAGTGCTGTGGCTGCTCGTTCCAGAAACGCGTTGAAATCTTGTACTTGTTGAAGCAGACCGCCAGTTGAGCTCGTTGAGCTAACTTGGTCTGATATTTGAGCCAGGACCAGGTCGAGATTGCCCAGATCGGCTTCCTTTTCTGCTTTGCGAGATAGTTCTGGGGCTTCCCGACCTTGTTCGACCGCCAAATCGATGTCGTGCATGAGAGAGGATGCATTTAAACGAGACTAAGAACAACAAAATTCCCAAGTGTTAGACCATGATCAATGCAAAATCGCAACGCAACAACTCACTGTCGATTCTTTACTGTCAGCTTCGTGTTTGATACGGACAGCATCCATCCGAAGCGCCACTTGTTCCCTTTCTCCCTTTAACCGAATAATTTCATCTCGAAGTGCCAACTTCTCCTTCTGAACGTGACGAAGACGTCTTCGTAACGAATGCCAGTGATTTAAATGAATAGCCTTAAATCTCGTCAGTAACAGCCCGTCGAATTCAACATGGGGAGCACTCACATGTTGGAGCAGCCGAGAGTTAAGCTCCTCCCGATAGGCCCCTATAGCACGAATCTTGACTCTCAACTCCTTCTTCTTCCCCAAATCATCAGAAGACTGCAACATCTTCTGGAGATTTTCCAAAGTTGAAGAAATCATTTCTTCGCAGACCTGTGAGAAGACATCTACGACTGTCTCTCCACCACGGTTCGCAAATGGAATCTCCTGCTGTAGTTCATCCTCGTCATCGGCGCCTTGGGCAAAGTTGTTGACAAATCGTTGGACGGTAATTTCAATCGCTGCGTCGTCGTCGCGATCACTTCCCGAACTATGGCGTTTCTGCTTTGGCTGTGGCTTAGGTCGCTTCGCAGGCTGCCTCTGGGCTGCCGGGCTTCTGCGGTGCCTCTTTTGCACCGGTTCCTCGGGCTGGCTGTCTTCGGATTGCTCTGAGCCTAGTTCCGGAGACCGTGTTTTGTTGGGCCTAGGGCGCTTTACACCAATGGACTGGGCCGCTCTTCGATCGTCAATCTCTACAGCCCCTTCATCGGAGTGATCTGATTCTTCGGGCTCCTCCTCCTCCTCCTCCTCTTCCTCCACGACCACCGCCTCCTTCCTTGCCATTCCTGGTCGTTGTTGAGGTGGAGGAATGCGAGCTTCATCGCTTGGTTCCTCCTCCCTCTCCCCTTCTGATTCTTCGGGTACTGCTGGAATTGATGGCCGTGAGACATTGCTCGTACGTTTCTTGTTTGCGAGTGGCGATGATGGCTGTGTTTGTGCGTCATCCTCATCGCTTATTTCCGGCGTCCGTCCCGTCGGTGCTCCGCCGATGTTGACTGCTTCATTGATGCGCTGCCTGTGGCCGCTGCCAGGCTTCCCGGCTGGACTTTCCGTAATCTCTTCTGTGATGGTTCTGGCCACTCGGGGTCCTCCCCGAAACACGGCGCTTGACGGCGGCTGAACAGGCTCTGGTTCATCCAGTTCAGGGTCATCGCGTTCGGACAGTGCTGATACCGGTGCGCTTGAGCTGCGAGGGCCCGGAAGATCCGCGTCTCCGGCAGGCTGATACGGCGATTCTGTCTCCTGTCGGGTGTCCGGTGCGTTGCTGGTTGTCCTGCTAGGAAGACTTGTTTGGGCAGCGGGGTGCGCGGGTAGCGAGCCTGGTGAGCTTGAGCTTTGGACGGCTGGTCCGGTGGCGATGCCGGGGATGTCGAGGTTGAAGGTATCGTTGTCGTCGATGTTTGTTCGCCTGTAGAGGTATCAGCGGGAACGTGTTGCAGGCGCGAGTTCAGAATGATTCACGTACCCAGCACCACGGAGTCGCTCGTTGAGCTTTCCCTCGCGACGTTCCCTTCCTGTTTTGCTCGGTTACCACGTAGTCATGAAGCTGCGCAATGCGCTGCGGCGGGCTTACCTGTTGCCATT
Organism: Metarhizium robertsii ARSEF 23; assembly: GCF_000187425.2. Classification (NCBI taxonomy): domain Eukaryota; kingdom Fungi; phylum Ascomycota; class Sordariomycetes; order Hypocreales; family Clavicipitaceae; genus Metarhizium; species Metarhizium robertsii. The sequence continues at coordinate 859,045 of NW_011942204.1, forward strand.
CCGGGAGACAATTGAATGTGCTGTTACATGTGAAGAATAGTATACCGTGCCTGTGGATGTTTTTCGGCACCCATCGTGAGCGCACGCAAGGGTGGGTGGTTGTGGCGATAATTGGGCTCGACGGTCAGAGACGCGAATGTGGTTGAGTCAGACGCGTCTGCTAGATCCATTGTCAGTGACGTCGCGGGGCATGGCGGCTTAAGCTTGTCCGCAGGGGTTTGCAATCTTGGCTCGCACCAGACCCCACAATGCTGAAGAAACATGCACCAATTGTTCACACCAAGGTTTTTCATTCAACATTGATCTCTTTTAGAATCTTGTCCATTATCCCTCGAATATTTCATAACTTCTCTACACTGTGGCATAGGTGCTGCCTGCCATTCGATACTTTCCCTTGTAATTCATCCTTGCATTACCCATTGCATCTCAGGCGTATCGAACTTGTGTCTACAGTCATCAGCCCAACGATGGGGAAACGATTGCAAGAGGTTTTGATCAACTCACCCATTATAGTGCGTTTTCTTCAAGGCCTCCTCGCCATACCTCTCGGCTAGCATAGTCTTATACCGATATGGGATTTTGACCGGCTCTCCTTCGAATGTTGTGTCTCTTAACGGGTGCAACAAGGTGTCCTACCCGCCGTTAGTCGACGTTCGACCGCCGTTCCTGGCAGCACGCCTGCGTCTTCGCTTACATGGAATTGTTGACCGTCCTTTGTGTAAAGCACCCCTTCGCCGCTCGGATGGTCAGGACTATATCGCACGGCCGTGATGTTCAGATATAGCCCGCTGCCGAGATCAGTCCAGCGAGCATCAATCACATCCGTAGCGCCTGTTTGCGCCCTGTTCGTGAAATCCGGGCTTATTTCGAGCAGAAATCTCTTTCCTTTCGGCATGGCTTTCCGTTTGTGGAAGTGAACGGAAGCGTTGTGGTAGGCCGCCAAGAAATGGAGATCAGCCTCGGTAATTTGAACATTGCTGGAGTAGTCCCATGGCAACATCTGAAATATGTCAGCGGGATGAAATAGAGAATTCCCGAATTCTTTCCTGACTACCTTCTTTCCCCACCACCATCCCAAGAGACTCCCGTTCATGAGCCAAGTTTGCACCTGGAGTTCGCGACATGTGATGAGGTATGACTGGATGAGGGTGCGAGCCGCGTCGCGATGGGCGGTTTTGTTGAGCAACTGCTTCATGTATCGTGAGTCGTACGCGAATTTTGCGTCATGATGTCTGCGTGTTGGTGAGTAAACAGGTTGGGAAGTAGATGCAACATGGACCTGCATTGGGTGTGCTTACGTTTCGGATGCTAGAGTATGGTTAGCCACCCTCGGGAGATGTGACTGGCGGTAGAAACTCTTGAAGGATAGGTCACTTACAGTCGGGTTTGGAAACGCGGAAGGATTGATCATCATGCGAGACGGCTTTCTGGTCGGCGAGACCATCGGCGAAGCCACGAACAGGCACGGCCGTGGTGAAGCCTACGACCATCCATACAAACACTCGCACGAAGTGCATGGTTGACGTTTCTTGGTGTCAGTTATTGTCTCCGATGCCCGTCTATAGTAGACTTCTATAAAGAAGAAATGGCCGTCATCCAATGTCGTGTTCGTGGCGACACAAGCTTCTATGCGCGCCTTTGTGGCACGAACCAGACACCAGGCTCATCAGACACTGCAAGAGAATCTTTGGTAGAGCAATCCCTCTATGCAAAGCAAAAATGAAAGAGAATGTCGCCTTTAGCAAACTGATGCCATTCACGTTAAAAGAAACAAGGGAGGACATGTGTCATGTCAAGGGGTTTGGATGCTGCCCATCTTCTCCACGGACAATCAGCTGGCTGGCGGCTGTCGATCATGCTCCGCGTCATCGAGTCGCAGGATGTGCCAGCTTTGTTACACAATGCCTCCTCTGGGGGTGGGGTGGCTGACACGCTGGCATGGCAGTAGTAGTTAGTATTCTACGGATGGCTACACGCTTTCTTGAACCTGCGAAGCTTGGATTGCCTCGCCCTGGCCAGCAACACAACACTGACGCCGTGAGCTGGTCTGGAGGCCCGCGAACGGATATGTTTGTATCTTGCCAAGTACGGCCGGGGCCGCCTCCGTTCGGCTCAAGCGCTCCCAGCCACGTCAGGATGCCAAGATGTCAACTGTCGCCGGAATCGTTCACTATGGGTACTTTCGTTCTCGGCTAGGCAGCTCCACCAACTCAACCAGCTCAGCCCAATCAACTGTCACTACCCGAGCTCAGGTGTCCTCATCCCCACGGGAGCCACAGGCGAATCACTTCGATAGCTTTGCGACACGACAAGTCATCCGCAAACCGTCAACACCTTGCGTGTCGCCTTGCTTCACACGTTCTTACGCCCTAGTTTGCCTGCTCTTCTTTTATCGGGGCAACTCTCCCGTCGCTGTTTCCACTCCTCTTCCTGCTGATTGAGTCCGACTAGTTCGACGAGCACCTCGCTCGAAGCCGCAGCCATGGTGAATTGGAACGTAAGCTAGCTCGCCACCATCCTGCCCAATGCCCTCCTCCACATTCGCAAGCACTGACCAGTTCGATTGATGCACGCCAGGTTTTTCGAATCTTGGGAGATTTATCCCATCTCGCATCAAAGGGTATTCTCATATTCGCAATACATTCGAACCGCAGCGCCGAAGGCGTCTCCCTGATCACGCAGGTCCTGTATGCCCTCGTATTCTGTACCAGATACCTCGACATCTTTCGAACAACTATACTATGGAATCTGCTATTCAAGATTGTCTACATTTCGTCATCGTTTTACACCATCGGTATAATGCAGTGGGTGTACCCGCGCTCGAGGGAGCGTGAGCTCTCGTGGAAGCTAGGCGGAGGCGTACTCGCCGCTGCCGCAGTCCTGTCGCCCTTCATGATGATGATTTTCTACGACCAGTGGGGTTTTATAACGGTTCGTGCAAATCCCCCTGCGCCATCACATATAGAGATTGCTGAACATTACAACGCAGTGGATGTGGGTGTTTTCCGAGATTCTCGAATCAGGCTGTATTCTGCCCCAGCTTCTCCTGCTTCGGCAAACCACGGTCCCAACCGTCATCAACTCCTTCTACCTGCTTGCCCTTGGGTCCTACAGGGCCCTGTATATCCTCAACTGGTTCGTCCGCGAGTTCGACACAACCGGCCGAAAGCCCGAGGCAGTAGCCGTCATCTTCGGCATCATCCAGACAGCGCTCTACATCGACTTCGCATGGGTATACTACACCCGACAGCGCGTCAAGCTTCGCGGCGGCGGCATCGTCGACGCAGACGACATGCGCCGCGGCTGGTTACTCCGCCGCATCTTTGGCAAGCACGTGGAATCCGCTGATGATGAAGAGAGCACTCCCGCACTGGGCGGCGAAGGAAACGGAGCCCGACGCGCTGCTCGACCTGGCTGGGGAGCCCGAGGCATCTCCGTCAGTGCGGATGAGGGCGTATTCGATGCGGACCGCCACCACGACCAAGAAGAGGGCTTTGATGGGGGCCATGTTGATCCGGATGCCAAAATGCATGACCCGGATGAGCTAGCAAAGGCTCTGGACGATGACGAGGATGAGGCCCATCCCTCAGCCGGATCATCAAAGGGGAGCAACGGGGGCAATACGCCCAGCGGCATGCGCAGCGGTGACGAATGGCGAGAGTAAAGAATTCACCGGCGTTGCGGCCGCCGATAATATCTTTTTCCGATAATTGCAGGTCATTATTTCGAGGATTCAAAGTCTGCACGAACACATTATGTAGCTTTAGGCGAAATGGGGTCTTTTGTAGGTACCTGGGTAGTTGTGGGATTCGTTGAGTATTTAGGTAGCTGGGATATATTCTGTTTGCAACGGCCTCCACATCCAAGCTCGACATTCTGTCACGCTAAATCATGCACAAGCGCCATGTGTTTATATGTACTTATACTAGTACTTAGGCACTGCGCGCCAAATCGTCTTCCGACAAGATACCCCAAGTAGGAAACCGCAATTCCCCGGATCTTCCCGCCATGCATGGGTGGAGCAAAACCGGGCCATTTCCAGAATCATGTGAAAGCGAGCATCACGTCACCAGACGGCAAAAGTTCCTCAAAAGGCCCGAGGTCTGAATTTGGGTTTCAACCCGTATGTACATGGTGCCCGATCAATACTCCAACCGAGCTACTTTTCCTCGGCAATTCCCCATCCACCATTGCGTCCCTACGGCTGCAGCTCTTGCAAATCCATAGCAATTGTTTCCGTCCGCCAAGGTCAAAATTAAAAAAAAAGAAGAAGAAGAAAAGGAAGAAAACACAACATGAAACTGCCCATCATGTAGGCTAGCAGGGCACTTTGAACCCGCTTACTCCGCTCAGAACATGGGTAGAAACCCGGCAATCACATTTTCCGCCAAACATTAAACGTAGCTAGTAAATAAGAACTCGAAAGGACAAAAGCTTCAAGACGTCTCCGCTTTGATACGTGGCGTTGAATCTAGTGGGCGCGTTTACATGACGAAGCGCTGTTCAAAGACCTGGTAGAGCTTGGGTGTGATCTCGTCGCTGCTCATGCCCTCGACCTCGACGAGAACCCCCTTGCTGGCGTAGTGCTCCAGCAGGGGCTCGCTGGTCTCCTGGAACTTTTGGAAGCGCGCGCGGTAGACCTGCTCGGTGTCGTCGGGCCGCTGCGTCAGGGGGTCGCCGGTGACGTCGTCGCGGCCGGGGACCCTGGGCGCGTTGAAGCTCGTGTTGTAGACGCGGCCCGAGGGCTCGTGGACCCAGCGGCCGGCGATGCGCTCGAGGATGACCTCGAAGGGGGTCTTGAGCGAGACGGCCAGGTTGATGGGGACGATGCCCTCGAGGCTGCCGGCCTGCGCGGCGTTGCGGGGGTACCCGTCGAGGATGAAGGACGCCGCAGGGTCCTCGGAGGCCTGCGCGGGCGAGGGGGGGCGTCCGGCGGCAAAGGCGCCGAATGCCATGCTGTCGCGGGTTTGCATCTCTGCGGCGGTGGTGGTGGCCTCGGACGAGAGCGTCATAACCTCGGGAGGTCCGTGGCTCTGCAGCCAGCCGCGGTTGCGGAGCTCGCTGGATATGAGGCGGAGCATGAGGTCGTCGGCGACGAGGCCGCCGGCCTTCATGGTGCTCTCGGCCTTGATGCCTGTGCGGACGTTAACGGGAGTGTCTGGGCTTGTTTTGCGTGCTGGGCGTTGCTTACCGAGAGGCGTCCTGTTCTTGACATTGCTGCGGAGCAAGTCGCCGGTGCTGATGGACGCGAGTTGGGGGAACCGCCCCAACAGTCGTTCGCTCTGGGTGCCCTTGCCGACGCCGGGAGCGCCTACAAGAATAACTCTAGCGGCTCTTCTAAGTTGCATTTGATTCTACGGGGGGCCGATTGATCGATTGGAGGGTTGAATAAGCAGTCGGGCGGGCGGGCGAATTGGAAGCGGCAGAGTCTGGCACGCGACGCCGCTGCGCAAACGGGCGAGGAATATCGTTGGGTCGTTTTCGTTGGGGGAAGAGGCGACGGGGACCTGGTGTGTTGTCGCGACGACGGAAAACAAAGACAGAGACACAATCGTGAGGAAGAAGAAATGATTACAGACGACCAACGGGCGGGCGGGCGGACGAACGGGAGCAATTGATGTGCATGTAAGGCAGACCAGAATGGCTGCGCTAAGTCATGGTGGGTGGTGCACTTGAACTCAACGTGGTTGCGGGCAGGCGGACCTTACGAAGATGCCGGTGCCGGCGTTGACCTGAATTCAACAACTGCTCGTGATTCCTGCTAGCATCGGCTTATATAAGCATATATGCGCTCATCAAGACACTCGGGCCAAGTGGTTGAGGTGCTGCCCCGCCAAGGCATCATCGTGGAGTGCATGTGCATACATAACCCTAACCCTAACGTTCAGCTCCCAATAGATGTACTCGTCGCCAAAGTAGTCGCCCAGTTCGTTTTCATGCCCCCAAAGGCAGAAGCCTGGGATGGAATAGCCTCAACACTTACCTGGAGTGGTACTCCGATTTTCTAGCTATATGCCTAGAATACCCAGTGCTAAGGGGGATCTTAACCTTAATAGCCCTGATCGAGTTCGATGTAGAAACCACCGCAGAATGCAAGGATAACCAATAGGCGAGGCAATAATCAAAAGCCCCAGAATAGCAAAGGCAGCCAAGCTATATCACAGATTGACTCCAACATGTCGTTGCTTGTGGTAGTTTGATAGCGTGCTAGTTGCACCAGGTATAGGGTAGCCCTGGGTTCTCGCATCTGATTCTCGACGTCACTCGCAGCTTTACGCTCTGCACCGCCAGTTCTTGTGTATGGAGATTACTAGACAGGATAACTATGTCTTACGTCGATAAGAAGAGGTTGAGTACCAGACTGTTCTTAAAATAACTACGGCCCCAAATAGACCATTGGACAGGTCCGTCCCTAGCTCCATTTTATCCCAGCTGCATTGACTGCGATTCAAAAGTGAGGCGGAACGTGGGGGGGATTGTGCTTATAAGTTATGACATAATATAATCTGACCGCCAAAAGTTCCATGTCCTTTACACAAGACTCCTCCTACCCAATGCGACTAGGCAGCAAGGTCCGTCTTGACTTCAAGGAACCTTGCAGGATCCACGATCCCTGCTGTCGGCTGTTTGTCAATTTCGCTGCTGGGACTGAACACGATCGGGATATTCCACCTCAAGATATTTTGTTTCTAGCCTTGATCTCCTCTCCCAGACCTATCAAGAGAAGAGCGGAAACAGGGAAAACCATGCAAAAGGACAATGGAAGCGCAAGTTGCGCAGCAAATCCTATTCTCCAATCGCGGAGAGGAAGCCCACGACAGAGAAGATGGGCCCCAAAAGTGAAAACCGGATGTAAGACCTGTCGGTCAGTGAAGCCTTTCATCAACTTTTTGGTACGTGGCTCTTGTAAAGTATTGCTGACTCGTTCTAGAGCCCGCCACATAAAGTGTGATGAGGCAAAACCGGCTTGCAAAAAGTGCATCTCGGCTGGAAAACGCTGTGATGGTTACGTTTACAATGCTGCACAGAAGACACCCATTTCAAAAACACATCAAGTGCCTTGCGATGCATTAGTGACTCATCACATGCTGCCAAACCATCAGAATCCCATGAGCCTATGTTTCACCGAGATCAAGCCATCGCGGCCGCCAAGCAACGAATTAACGAGTGCAACCGGCTCTCTCGTCTATATTCTCAACGTTATTGACCCAGCGTACAGCGTCTTGTCGTTTGGAGAGTGTCTCAAAGACTATCCTCAGAGGATGGAACACAACAAGGTGCTCACTGCAGCTTCTAAAGTCCTTACTGCAAGTGTGTTTAGTTTTTACACTGGTTCAATTTCGTCAAAACCCTTGGTCCCCTACGGGGAGGCCCTGCGCGTGCTTATAAGTAGTGTCGGGGCAGTGCATGGCAAAACCCAAATCGTGGACACAATGTGTGCCATTGGAATTCTTCTGGCATCCCATGTCTGTCAGCCCCCGACGATAACGAGGGGACTGAAGCTAAAATTTGTACAGAATGTGCGCGGCAGCAATCGGCGAGAATTTGAAGTTCTTTTAAGAGGATTAGTATACTTTTTGGATATGCTGGGCGATGAAGAGCTGGACAATGCTTTCGACAACGAAGTAGTCTCGAACTTACGGCGTCTTGTGGTAATATACTTTCGAACCCAAGCCCTGGTAGTACCTGAAGTGCAGCCGCAGTCTAATCAGAAGTAGATAGTCTCAAGCATTATGGATCCTACAATGAGATTCAACCCTCGTCTTCACTACGGGAAGAAGCGCCAGTCTGGTCTTGTAGCTACAGCACCCTGCAACGTCGGGACTGCTCGATGCAGTCAACAATGGCACGATTTGATTCAAATTTCGTCTTATTTAGAAGACCCGATCTCGAATCTTGACCATATTACGACGACTTATCAACAACTTTCGACCCACTTGGCGCTTCTTGAAAAAAATGCGACGGATGTATTTCGCAAGGTCAAAACGAGTCGGGACTCACTGCTTTCGCTACAATATATACGCCAAGAAGCTGGCAATTCTGGGCTTCTCACAATGGCGATGGCATTAAACATGGCACTCCGGATCATACATCCCAGGAATAGCGCCTTGTTAGAAGAAGCTGTCACTTTTGTGTCAGTGGTGCTGAGGGCCGCAGACAGAGTCTCTCTGTTCAAGCCGCTCAATACCGCATTACTCGGCAACTGTCTATGCCTTGCTTGGGTGGTTGCTGTGAATCCTCAAGAAAAGGAGAGAGTGCGTAAAATGCTGGATGAGCATTCTTATATCTTCCGGGGCACAACATGGGAAGTCTTGGCGACCAAGTTCCAGAAACGATTTGACAGTATTCGTGAATGGTACCGCTGGTATTCTTTACTAGGTCAAGTTCCGTCTTGGCAGCAAGGCACCAAAGATGAAGATGTATCTGCCTGTCCGCCATGACAGATGGGCGGTTCGCTAGGCTATCGTGTCTAACGACCCATCACGACCATGTTTTAACCGGCACGAGTCCGGGCCCCCGCACCTCCCGGCTCCGGAAGTCCATTGCCGAGGACATGCCGGTCTCCCGGCGGTCCTCTCACATGTTGACTCCATAATAGATTATTTGACCCACCAGACCTTTTTGAACCTGAGTGTACAGCAAAAGGTGCAGTCGTTGCCTGTGAACGGCGGTAGAGTTAGCTACATTGAGGTTGTCAGGGGCAGAGCTGAAAGAGTCTGGTGCGTCAATCTCGTCTGATGCATGTAAACCACATATCGAGGCGTTGCTTTAGTTTTCCTTGGTCAAGTCATTTATCGTCAACGGTTTCCCAGCCACCCTTATAAACAAGCTCGAGGCGAGCCCCGTGGTCTCATTACGTCCTGCCTTCTTTAGCTTCAGATAGTCAATGATACGACGTTTTGTGTTGAGGGAGCAGCCGCTACGCTTTTCATACCACGGAGCGTATCTGCAGTTGTCATCAAGATTTCGCAGTTGGCATGGCTTGACAGGATTCGCACATTTCCATGCAGAGAATGACGATAAACATGGCGAGGGTGCAATATAGTGAGCACAATTCAGGGGCTAATTAACCCGTGTTCACTGAATCTGGTAACCAGACGAAGGTGTCACCGTCAGCCGAAAGACGCAACAACGCCGTAGTCAGGCATAAATAATGCAATCAACGCATCGGAAAATACAAAAGCATGGCAATTATTAATGTAATGAGACTGTGGCATGCAATACCGCCAAACCTCACTGCCCAACTGAGGTGCAAACAGCGCCAGACTACAAAAACAGACCAGTGACCTGAAATACTACTGCCCCGTGAGCCTCCAGGGCCTTGATGGTCAATACCACATCCGTCTTTTAACAAAAAAATCCAGAAAAGTGTTCTCCGGAAGCTTCCGCTGCTCTCTCTCTCTGAAAACAAACGCAGGCTAATGAATTAGCGCTGTGCATTCTCAGCCAAAGCCTGCACCGTACTTCTCAGCAACATTACATCCGCGCCTTGAATTTTTTCAACCACGCCGTCCTTGGGCATCTTTGCAGATGTGCCGTGCTTGCTGCTTTGCACTACAACTGACGTCTGCTGTCCATTTTTGAAAAATAAAAAGGTCGGCATAGCGGTAACATTATGGTGCTTGGCAGCACCCTTACAATGGTCCACGTTGACTTTGGCAAAAGCGAGCTGGCCCTTGGACGAATATTCATCGGCCAGCTTGGAAAACTGCGGAGCGATGGCGCGGCAGGGAGGACACCAGTCGGCGTAAAAGTCGACAACGACGTACGTGGTAGATGATAAGAGAGACTCCAGCTCAGGAAGCTCGCTAATTTTAGAAACGTTGCCAGACGTTTCTGGGATAGGCGAGCGATCTCGAAAAAGGGCCTGTGAGTCGACTACCTGTCAGTGCGCTGCATCTCGCGGACAATTTGATGAGTGTTGGCAAAGTGATGAATGAGCGGCTGAGACATTGCCTGGCGCTTCTCATCTGCGCGTGCAGCCTGTTGTGACTCGTGAGGCTGTAGATTAAAGGGACTTACCTGACCGAGTATAAAGATGATGACCAAGGCCCAGATGACGTAGCTCACTGTCTCCATGTTTGAGTAGAGCTAGGAGGATGTGCTCGACTTGATGTTCGGTTGGGAGATGATGAGATGTTTGGAAGATACAAAATACCAAACAATGGGCGTGGCCGCGCTGGGGTGTTTGATATGCCGTGCCTGACAACAAAGAAACTTGCATCGGAATAAATATTGTTCCGGAATTGATTCGTTACGTGAAACGGCCTGAGGCATCTTCCATCTTGAGAAATCCTGCTACAGTATGATTTGGACACGGCTGTACAGCCTCAAGAGTTTAATATATGAAAAGCTACCGGAAATTTTTGTATTGCTTGGTCAATTAGTCAACTTGAACGCAATCCTTGTACGCTCGGCAAGGCGCGGAAATGTCCGCATGTCCGACCAAGGGCTCGAGGAGGGCAATCGAGATATTGCAAGCTGCGCCAAAGTGCCCGGACAAGACATGTATGCTCCTGGGTATATAGCTAGATATCATGACGACGCGTCTGGTGGGCCTATTGTATAAGCCAACGCCCGAGCGGGTGTATTGACAACTAACTAACTGATTCTAGCGACAGAACCAGCGCTGCAAAACGAAGAGAAAACAAAATAAGAAAAGACGCGCAAGTTCCTGAGCTCGATACCGTTCATCTCGCTTGTAACTGAAGTCTCTGGCCTGGCAGACCTGGACGGGGGGCGAGAGTAAGCGGAGCCCATTTTATATATATACTGCTTCGAGTGATCAAAATACTTCTCCTATCTCTTCAGGCGATACTGTAATCTCCTCCCCATACTCATTTGCGAGCGCCAACTGATACCCCGGTTTGAGGCCGGCGACAGCTAGAATGGCCACAATTGTCCAGACAGCGCCGCAGTAATCGGTTTGCATACCGACAAGACATTGTTTCTAGTAAGGGTTTTACTAAGCATATTTGCCCAAAACACCCGAGATGTAATACTTACAGGCATTTTAAAACACGTTTATTTATTGTGCGTGAGTTATATGTTCCTTGCGCAGCCGGAACTGTGGCTATAGCAGGCAGTGGTAGGTTCAATATTGGTATGTGTATGTTCAAGATGAAGAGAGGAGAAGAAGTGAGCGTTGGAGGGTTGGCAAGTCGGGGGACAGGCTCATTTATATGCTTCTCGACTCGCCTCTTTGTCCAACCACCATCCATTTGCGCAGTATCACCAGGCTGAACCGCTTATCGCATAATAACCCTAGCTGCTGCGGCTGAGCTGCACTTGAGAAGCCTCTTAGCCATTGACCTTTTTGCCTCTCCGCACACCGGTATACAACCCCTCATGCAGATGATACGTGGCATCACTTCGGCTTCATGTGGTCAGAGATGGTGTAGGGGAGCAGAAGTGAAAGGAGCCATAAGTCAAGTCAATCTGTCTCTGTTTCTCCGATTGATTCCTACATGGAAGAGCCAAACAGAGCAGAGCAGTGGCACTAAGGCCAGAGGGTCAGTGGTTACAATAGATAAGGCAGTGATCAGGCACAATCCTCCTCTCGGCTTACCTACTCTGGTCCTTGTGCAACTCACTCGCCAGGGACAAGAGATGGCACAGCCTGGCCGTTTCCAAAGCAAATGAGCCGTGGACACTGCATCATTTCCGACCAGTCACGTCGTATAGCATCGTGAATGAAAGCCATGGCCAACTCATCCAGCTCGGATCTTATACGTCGACCGCCAGCCGCAACGGACATCGGATAACTTTGCCGCCGTTGGCGTCTGGTCACCTCATATTTGGCAATATTGGATGGAATTTCTCATCTTACGTTGCTTCGTGGCGCTCCAGAAATGCCATCAGGCAGCGGGTGTGTTGGTTCTTCAGAGTTTGATGTACAAGGCAACCAATCGCCATCGGTGATACAATCGGTGAGAGAGGGGCATGGTCGAGGCCCTTTGTATTCCCAGAAAAGGCTGCAAGGCGAACTGGACGGCGTTCATTCCTACCGACTAGAAACTAAAAATAGACAAGACTTCTTCCCGTCCGTCTGCCTTTCCGGCAGTCACCGCCCCGGCACGGCAGAAGCAGCATAATTGCGCCGACTCACACAGATTCACCCCAGGAACATGACTCCCGCCCAGGAGACCACTTGAGACCAGATGGGTGCAGACTGGATCTATAATAGAGACCTAGTGATGACGCAGAATTGAGACTTATCTAATGCTTCGTGATGATAATGGTCCATCACCCTTCAAATCAACCCTAACCCTAATCACATCTCACCGCTGGATTTCACTCACCGGTATACATATTTTCAAGTTTCAAATAAGAGCTAGGTAATATTATACCTACAGAAAGAGTCATCCAAGATAGATAAGGTGTATAAATACTCCTTCTGCAATATTATAGCAAGATATAAGGGGTACTAACACACAAATATAAGTGGCGTGGCCACGCCTATTTTTGGGGCAACAGCTTGAGTAGCGCAGCATCAGGTCATTACCATGGAAAACTTACCGCCGCATAGGAGCTTACATATGTAGCCTTTGAGATTACAGATAGCGAGTCATCTGTAACTCCTAAAGCTGGACATCTGGACATAATAACTGCTGAGTCCGTGATGTCCGTTAAGACTCCACCGTTTCTGCTCCAAAGCTTTAACTCCGCTCAAAGTCCGTAAATTCCAAATCTGGTAAACTGGACGCGAAGCCTTTGAATCCACGACTTGAAACATCTACGGTGGACCTTCGAGGTAGTCTCTACCGGGCGTAATAAATTGTGTGTCTTTGGGTGGAACCTGGGCAATGCTAACAGCTGCTCCTCGCGGCCGGGCATGTGCTACGTATGGCATTCTATATAAACCCCATACCATGGCAATACCTACCTAGGCGGTTAAAGGTTTTCTAGCATGCCGCAATATCTCCCTCGACACAGAGCACAGAGACGCCAGTAAGCTTCAAACACAACCATGTCCGCCATCTCTATCAAGAAGGGATCCATTCAACTCTCCGGCTTGCTATACAAGCCCTCAACTACTAGCAAGACCCCCGGCATTGTCGTTGTCCATCCTGGAGGCGGAGTCAAAGAGCAGACTGCCCATTTGTATGCCAAGAAGCTGTCCGAGGCTGGCCTGACGACCATTGCCTACGATGCTTCCTATCAGGGAGAAAGTGAAGGCGAGCCACACTTTCTCGAAGATCCGGCCGAACGTGTCAGCGATGTCTTCGCCGTTGTCGATTACCTCGAGTCCCTCGACACTGTTGACCCATCGCAGCTGGGTATTCTTGGCATTTGCGCTGGTGGCGGTTACGCCGTGGCTGCCGCCAAAGCCGACCACCGACTCAAGTCCGTCGCCGCAATCAGCATGGTAAATATCGGCGACGCCACCCGCCTGGGCTGGGATGGAGACGAAGACGCGGCCAAAAAGGTCGAGACCTTGGAGCACATAGCGAAGCAGGTGCAGTCTGAGAACAAGACGGGCAATTTGGGAGCTTGTCCCTATGTCCCTCCGCAGCTTGATGACAAGACTCCCCTTGACTTGAGGGAAGCTCATGACTACTACCTTGGCCCTCGGTGCCAGCATCCAAGAGCAGCCAACAAGATGCTATTCCGTAGTGTCCCGCGCGTCATGACGTTTGATGCCTTCTACCTCGCTGACATTTACTTGACGCAACCTCTGCTGTTGATTGCGGGAGAAAAGGCCGGCTCCATTTGGCATACGGATAAACTGGACAAGCTTGTTGGTGGCGCGACTAGGAAGGTCATTGTTCCCGGTTGCACCCATATGGACTTGTACGACCGTCTGCCATTCGTTGATGTTGCCACCAAGGAGGTTGTGGATTTTATGAAGACATATTTGAAATAGGGGCGTTTCTGTCGATCGCGTTATGGGATTCAGTTAGCTGGAGTCGGTATATATAAAGAGCTTAGCCCGTGTGTATTCAACAAAAGAGCGCTTTCATGACTCAAGCGAGGATCTTGTTATGGCAGTGAATACGCGCGCCGAACTGTTTTGCTATGCACGCTGTGTGGCTATTATTTAGCTCTGTCGGCCACACACGTGCATGTAGGATAAGACTGCCTCTGTTGATGGAACAAGCAGACTTGACTTGCTGCATGTCATAAAATCATAGACATGAGAAGTTTGCAAGGCTGGGAAGCCTTGTACACCAAGATAAATGACATGGACGGATCTTTCTGGCAAGACAGTAACAAGAACAAAAGAAGAATGAATTTGTGACAAAGCTCAGTTGACAAGAAGGCTTACATCGTGACAAATGGCAAAGTATTGTATATCTCCAGTTTTCGCTGTGTAACGGAGTAGAGGACAGAAGAATGTTGAATTTGTGAGACAAGCCCAGTTAACAATGAGCCTCACAACGTGACAGGACGAGTTGAGCCGCCTCAACTTGAAGGCAACCTCTCTAGTGGATTTTATATCCTGTAAGAGTATAGTAACGCTCACCAGCTAGGAAGACGCGACGGAAACAGAGAAGCGATCGGTCATGTCCGTGACACACGTAGGTGATTGGCATCTGCTCAGAAGTTAATACTGAATGGCGTCATCCACAGCTCTTGCATAGTCGCCGTCCCTCTGGCTAACGAATGGACTTGAGTGAGTGCGAACGGCTTGATGTAAAGTGTCCTCGGGCTGCGGCTTTCAGCAAGATTCCTGTCCCTCCCTTCCTTGGCTTCTCCCGTGTTGGCGCAACAATGCTGCTCCTGCGTTGTGCATATCGGACCAGTCATTCCTACTCATCAAATTGCCACCCAACTTTGTTTATTCCTTCTCGCATATAATGGCCCACTTAATTATGGTCTGTCGAGGCCGGGCGTTAGGCATAAAAGTGAAGGGTCTACGACATGCTGATTTATAATACACGATTTGTCAGAGTCAATAGGTCCAGATCGTCTATTTTTAGGTATAAGGGTCCCGCTGCACATGCTGAAAACGGGCAACAATGTATCTCAAGGTAAACATGTATTGGATACAGGTGGTGAATTACTAACACGGTTGTTTCATGTGGCTTATCAAATATCATGCAATATTTGCGACATAGAACCCGAACCTGAACCTAGCAATTGTCTTTTAAGTTTAAGCACACACCATCATCTCTACAACACCAGACCTCTCTTCACACCCAACCGTGTCACCAGATAGACGGCTAATTTCTAACTACGTAGCTCTGTCCGTGGAAAAAATCACATTGAGCCGAGTTGTCCGGGTCCTCTCCAGCTGCAATACTAGAGTCCGTAATACTCAATACGGTAAAGTTAGTATTCCCACCAGTCTGGTAAGTCGGCCAGTGTGGACGATTGCTGTCCGTGTATGAAACCGCATTAGGATCGAGCTGCGTGGCAAACGAAATATAGTAGCTTCGTATAATCGAAGCAAGCGTCGCGTTATTCGACGTGCCTAAGATCAACGCGCAAGTTTAGTCACAAACCCCCAACATTTTTGCAGCAAAAGGAACGGATGCCTTGTTACCATTTAGATTTACAGTTTCCGTAAAAGGAACCAAGCTACCGTGCAGCCCACCGCCCGCATCAAAAATCATCTTGTACACGGGCTCGCCGTGGTCTGAAACAGCAGCCGCCATGTACTGCGAAAAGCAGGATATGATGAAATCGCCAAAGATTTGCTGGCGCTGGAAAAACGTCGAGTTGAAGCCGTCGCGCGGATACAGCTGAAGCAGGCGACTGACAAAAGATTGCGTCGCGCCCGGGAACAAGGTCTTGAGGTCCGTCACGAGTTCCGCCGAAGTGGTCTGACTGCTGTTCGAGAATATGACACCCTCATAGCCCTCGCGGTTTGTTAAAAGAGGCACTTTTGCAAAATGGCCCTGGCTGAACTCGTGGCTGGGAAGGCCGCGGATGATGTCGCCGTCAACATAGGGTCCGTAGTAGAAGTCACCGAAGCCATACTCAAGAAGAGCGTAGCCCGTGTCGTATGTCTTTTGAGCGGCCACGGCGAGATCTGACTCGGGCATGGCGCGTAGACACTGAATGTCTGGGCATCCTGCCGCTGTGAGGAGCAGCTCATACTGCCGCTGTATGGTCGACTGGCTGTGCAAAGGTTGCAGCCAAGGGTATTCTGTATGAGGTTTAGGAACATTGGCACCGTTTTGATGGGTGCAAGAAATGCCACCTACCGGCTATTGCTCCACGGAATGGCGGATTACTGACACCGCCATGAAGAGTCAACTGATGTGTGACTGAGCCTCCGCCGGCACTGCCGCCCATGATGGTCACCTTTGCTGGGTCGCCGCCGAATTTGCTGATATGACGTTGCACCCAGCCGAGCGCTGCCCGTTGATCGAGCAGACCGGCATTGGCAACACCCTTCTCGGCCACCTCTGCACCGCCGAGAAATCCGTACGCACCGAGCCGGTATTGGATGGAGACGTAGACGATGCCGCCGCTCGACTGGTACACTAATGAGTTGCCGGCTTGTTCGTAGCCGGGACCTAGCGACGCAGATGAACCAAGAGTATATCCTACGAGGCAGTGTTATCCATCAGTAAGCGTGGGGAACAGACCAAATGGCCGAATAACCATACCACCACCGTGAATATGGACTATGACTGGAAGGGAAGTGTTGACTGGTTTCGCAGGGGCCAAAATGTCAAGATTGAGACAGTCCTCGGTGCTCGTTGGAGTCTTAGATATGTCTGTTGAAGCTCCGGCGGTACTGTTGAACCACCAGCCAGGGTAGCCTTGGGGACACGGCAACGGCGGATCTACCGCGTCGATGACTTGGCCCCTGCTACCAGTGCCGTTGATGTCAATATCCCGTGGGGCTTGCCATCGAAGGTTTCCGACTGGAGGTTCGGCATAACGTATCCCGTGCCAGGCGTTGATTCTATTCATGTCAGCAGACGCCACATGCCGAGAGTATAAGATGTACATGCCCCGAGGTGTCATTGTACGATCCCCTGTATTTCACATAGCCAAGATCGACGATGGGGTGAGAATCAGGCGTAGTGTCCGCAATGACGACAGGTATCGAGGCGGCGATGATGAGTCTAGATAGCTGCATGGCGACTAAGAATAGACGCAACAGGGAAAGATGCAAAGTAGCATGATAGCCGGCACAGTAGGACGAGGTTCTGATCTTTGTGATATATACTAGGCAAATAGACTCGTCATCTCTCCATGACATTCTACCCGGCGTGGTTTACTAATACAGTCAAGATGGCCGGCCCTGTCTCTCCGCTCATCCGTAATTAGGATCTGCGTCTTGACCCCACCGAATATTGATGGGTCCCGAACTTGCCGGCGAGCTGGAACTACATATGTAGTGGCCACGCGGTGTTACCGGTGTTAGCGGTAATAGACACCTACAGTCAGAGGCAACAAGTATTCGAAGGGTCTGGTCCTATGCCTTCTATGCTTGATTGTTCTATTAAGATGGCGGCGTGGCTAGCTTGTTATACACACCCCTATATATAGTTGGAAATATTCCTACATTGCCTGCGTTTTATTCACAGGGTCCGAAAATACTAGGCCTTCAAGAGTGCCCATTAGCATATGACGTGACCTGAACTAGTCATTAATCTAACCTGATTCTGGATTTTCTAGAATTGGACCATTGGCTCGAGACGGTACGTGGCTTTTAGCGTAAGTCTCTATTGGCTCCCATTTTCTACACTCGTGTACCGACCGAGGTTTCATAACGGGATGTCTTTCCAAGTCGCTCCATTCGAAAGTACGAGGAGTGATATCCCCATGGCACATGATAATTCTTCGTAGTGTATCGATGCAATGATCTAGAACATGTGTTACCAGCGCTGTAGGCATCACCCACTTGGTCACTTACATATGTGAACGCTGCTACCCAGCTTTCCGTCTCCCCGCGTGTAGTAATCAGGAAAGGCGTATTGTCGAATATAGTTCTAAAAGAAAAAAACCCACATTAATCATGGCTTTTAATCTGGAAAAGACTGTTAAAAATACTGACGAGGCAATGGAGCTGATGGTAGACGGATAAACTGGCCAAGTAGCCTGATCCGTCTCGCAGACTGACTGAAGACCTGTCGACTTGATTCAGATCTTCCTTTTGTACAACCAGATTGTTATCTATTCATAGTTAGCTTGGCACGATCACTACTCACCATGTTTGATGTATATTTTTCTCGTACATTTCAGCAACCTTTGCCATGCGGCATCGGTTTCTAAGCTTGGCGGTCCTGCGAATGCTGCTGGGACTGAATCATCGACGACCTTGGCCTCATACGTTACCGCAGACCTAGCAGGCGCTATAGACGGACAAATATATTGGTTAGTTCATGGAACGGTGCAAAATTTGTGGAAAGGTTTTGCTCACAATAGATGAGGCCGGCCTCATGACGATGAGATAGCATATTATGAATGCCATAGCCGAACAATACAAAGTACATCAGCGAAACCACCAAGTTGAGTCCCAAGACCACGATTAGTTGAAATGTTTCGCTGTGGCGACATTGGGTGTTCTTGGAACTGGCATAATTGGCCTTGTGGCCAAAAGAAGTGAATGGTCTACCCAGCTTTGGGAGGCAGAAACCGGGAGACACCATTGTCATGCAGAGAGAATGAGAAGGCTGAAATTTAGAGCACCGAGTCCGTGTAGAGTGAGTTTCCACACTCACATGAACCTGCTGGAAGAATAGAATAGTTGATGATGCGACGGGTACGTTGCAAATGAAGGGAAGGAACAGAAGACAGAGGCTATAGACATTTAGAGGAAAGCTAGAGGACTCGGTGTAGGGATGAATTGATGCATTTCTCTGCGTCCGACAGACGGACGGTTCTCTCGGAAAGTCGGCACCATATACAATTCCCATAACCAACAGTTAAGGCAGCACTCTTGGCTCAACTGGGAAAAAGGCACCTGGAATCATGCAGGTCAAATGCCCGCTTACACAGGCCTATGACTCATATCGGTGTGAAATAAATGACGGGAGCCAACATACATTATCGCCTGTTGGACGGTGCATTGTTCAGGCATGTTGGCCGGTGCTCGGAGTTGACTATTCTGGTCTTGCCTGTTCCGGGGTAGCAGGGTCTTCCTTGCCGAGTTCAATAAGCTTGCAACCCTCGCTGGCAAGACTGATAAGCAGAAGGTTGAAGCCCTCCAACTCAAGGTATCCAACGAGGTTATCGACGAAGTTATGCACCGTAGCGGTAAACCTGGGAATGACGACTGGCCTGGATGGAAAAAGCTGTGCCAGGACGTCTACAACGACCTTGAGCAGAGCAAACACATCAGGAGGATGCGTAGCCGACGTGACCCGACCGCATCCGCATATTTCCAGTGTTCCACAACTCACTTTTGCGACCAGTCTCTGTAGACGAAGACGGGAACCACGTAGGGCTCCCTGGCCAGAGTGAGATTAATGAAAACGAGTCCCGGAACATCCGCGGCCGCATCCTCGAGCGGGATGACGAAACAGAAGAGGTGGTAGAGAAATGTTGTTTAGAACCATTCGAGGACGGAATGGTGTTTAGAGGGGGGATACTATCACAGCACCATCACGACTTGTCTAAGATGAACTGGCGGATCCTTTCTGGATCTACCCGCGCCTTGTTGGGGTCGTCATTAGAATCCAGGACGACCGCGACACCTCCCCAAGACGTCCTAATTTCATATTTAGATCAAATAAAAATACCGTTAACAAGTTATTAGCAACACTATTTGCGATGGCCCTGTGCTTGCTCTACCCCCGTTTTGCGATAGTTTAGCCAGTGCGCATTCCATAGAGCCACTTTACGGCTATGCAACCTATAACAAACAGCACCGACATAGAGAGTATAGTAAGCACATTAACCACAATATATACAAGCTGATCTACAAATAAACTGTTTCTTAAAGATGATGGTTTTGCATAGTCCACGATCCACAATGCCAAAATTACGAAGAATAAGGCGCACATAAGGATAGCAGGGGTAACCGGGCCGATCAGTTGCTTTTGAAAAGACACTCTCATTTTGACAAGAATGCATGTTGTAATAATGAAGCCCAACCACAGAGGAGGAACCAAGAGATGCAAGACGTAAGACCTGGGGGAGAAACTCTCTTTGTTAGTAACAACTCACTTGACAACTTCTAGCTCGATGTCGGTCAACTCAACTCACACTTCGAAAGGTTCACTGGAATTTCTGGCTTCACGATACTGAGACACTTGAACATAAATATGAACTATAGAGACTATTCCCAGAAAAGTCAGATTGAATGCGACTGTTTTGGGCTTCAGCTTCGTATTCCAGAAGACAAGAGTAGGGCTCAGATGCGCCGTGTTCGTTTGAGCTGTCTTCCCAAGCATATGTTAACAACACTATTACGAACTGTACTTTCTGAGTGTTCTCTTACTGGTATGACGGTATCCACATGTTCCGGGACCGGCTCTGTTCTTTCTTCGATAACATAATTGAAAGATTGCTGATCATTATTTTCAGAGGATTGTTGCGACCGATAGAGTCTCTCTAGTTGACCTCTGCCTTGTGAAAGATCTGTGTTATCCACCTCAGTATCAATTGGGACGTGGACGAGATTGATGACATTCAATACAGGTTCATATGGCGCTCGCGATCTGATCCCAGGAAGGAATGTGTAGTATAACCACCCCAACATAATCAATAATTGCTCAGCAGCGGTGCATCCCAGGAGCCACAAGGATGCACCAGGCCCCGATCGATCTGCCGTCGCCAACACCCATGCGACATGGAACGAGATTGAGCCGATGGCTGTTGCGGGAGTTGCCCAGAACAGTTGCATCATCAGCCAGTGCCGCAGTCCCCTTAGGTGTGGCCACCTATGGACAGTATAGAGGAAGTACGGGACCCAATCTATGATACTGAGTAACAAAGCCACCCAATGAAAGGCTAGTTGTAGACGATGTGCCTCTTCCGTCGCATCTTTACCGCTAAATGCGACATTAAAAAAGGCAAACGGGATTCGAACGAAGACTATCCAGCGAGCGTAGCGACGAACTGATTCATTTAACTTTCTCAGCCCCTTCAGCTTGGTTGCGCAACTACGGCGAAAGCTAGCCATAGGTGAAATTTTGTCTTGTTCTTTGGCAACTCACACGTTTTGGAGTTGAAGCGTTGCAAGCTCACTCGTACGTGGTAGTGAACCTCATCGGACAAATGGTTTCCTGGGAAGGTACAGCTTTCAAATAGATTTGTGAAGGTGAGCATTGACAGAAGAACGACGATCAACTGCCTATTTTGGACCAGAGCAGAGTCTTCAGTCAGCCGTTCAAGCAGCCTCGCCTTGGGCTGAGGAGGCTTAGACGGGAGGGGTTGGTGTTGTGCTATGACTTGTTACCCACGAATCTCATCTGAAAAATAGAGAGCTTTATGATAGCTTGATTATTTCCGTTTTATTATTGCAACGCAGCGATGGACCAAGACTCGACGGAATCTGGATATCCCATGAACGCCATGGGGCAATTAAGGTTTGGGGATCCCTGCAACACGTGCAACAACTTCGACCTGTATAGCTTCAACAAAGACCCTTACGGCCTTCGAGGATATAAATTCTGCAACGTGGAGCTGGCTGCTTCTAGGGGATGTACATTTTGCTCTCTACTAGTCGGTGCCTTCAAAGCCAAACTGCGGGCTTCACCACGACGGCTTACCCCCAATTGGGAACAAAGCTGGTGGATTCATCTTAGTCTGGGAGTGAACAGCGGCCCACCGCCACAAGACATTGAGAGCTGCGGGTCTGGACTTGGAATACACACAATGAAGGCAGCTCTAGCTCCTGAAGACGTTAACGAGTTCCACGGGCCGAAATTACCTCATGGCACATATCCGTTACTGGAGTTTCATGTCGCCGCGGATCCAAGTAAGTGAGACAGAGTATTCGATATCTGGAGGACTACCAGAACTAATATAAACACATCATTACTCTTTCAGATAGCCAAGCTGCCAGGAGCGGAGATATTCGGGGACGGTACATAGGCGGTAATGTCCAGTCAGAAGACTCTGTAAATATGATGAAAAATTGGCTGAAGATCTGTCTCGCACATCCCAAGTGCTGCCGGACGATGTCTGGCAAACGAGTTATCGATGCTCAAAAAGCGCCTTTACCAACAAGGTGCGTGGAAGTGGGAGACAGAGGGTTTTGGCTGACAGAGACAAGCTCCAAATTGGGCAAGTACCTTACCATCTCTCACCGGTGGACGTTAGCGACGGCACATTATTCCACGACAGTTGCGAATATCAATCGTAGGAAACGGAAAGACAGCACCTGGTGGAGGAGACTTCCAAAAGTATTTCTCGACGTACTAGAACTCGCCCGCCGCCTTGACGTCAGATATGTCTGGATTGACTCCTTGTGCATTATTCAGAGAGGAGATGAAGGTGCGGATTGGCAACGAGAGGCTACCAAAATGGCTGGCTATTACCAGTACTCCCTGTTTACAGTTGCCGCTACGTCTGCAACAGAGGAGCTAGGCCTGTTTCCTCCAAGAATATCCAATACCCCTCGAATTGCACGTCTTCCGTACTCTGATAAAGATGGCTGCCGCCATGGCCACTTCTACATCTACTCATACAACTGGGAAGTAGATAAGCAATATATCTCTTTTATCCAGGACAGCGAACTTCTTTCCCGAGGATGGGTCTTTCAGGAATGGCTTCTCAGTCGAAGGATAGTGTATTTCACACCAGCAGGGATCTTTTGGGAATGTGCAGAACAGCGACCTCACAATGACCGTGGTGAAGTCTCTCAAACACGGTCTTCAGACGATAAACTGGCAGATAATCAGCCGGCGGTAAAGCAGTCTTTTTCATTGGACGACACTGGCATTGACCCCGTTTGGTATCGCATAATTGCGGCCTATTCAGCTTTGTCCTTGACGAAGCCAGAAACGGACCGTGTCGTGGCCCTCTCGGGTATTTCCAAAGAATTTAAGACAGCTTTGATGAGGAAAGGACTGAGACGAAACAATATAGCCTCGACGGTGCGATCCGGCCTGGAGTTCGTCTCGGGACTTTGGTTACCTGACTTGCATCATGGCTTACTATGGGAATGTCAATTTTCCGGTAGCAAGGTTCAACGCATCCCTGGTTTCCCAAGTTGGTCTTGGACATCCGTTTTATGTGCTGTGGAGTGGGACGAGAGACAAAAGCCTCGGTCTTGGGCGTCTAAGTTACATGCTGTGCTGTTGGACGGAGAGCGTAAGTCTCGTGTCAAACCTGAAGCCGAATTGATTGCATTGGGAACATCTGAAGGCGGCACCTTCTCCATGGAATTACTGAGGAATTCGACTGAGGACCTCATATACTCCCCTCCGAAACTGTTTGATATTGATAACTGTTTCGTGTCTCTTCACATGAGGGCCAAGATTATGCAGGTCTTAGTACGAGGTCGCTTGCATAATGTACTTGATGCTGAAATTATCTCTGCAACGTCAGGCCATCACAAAAAGTCGAATAAGTCTGCCTGGAGAGCCGTTTCCTCTACTCTCCGGCCCACCGAGATATCTGGCTGGGCTTCGATTGAAGACATTGACTACCAAGTCGACTCATTATTTGAGGGAGGGCGCGAGATGTGCGTTCTACACATTTCGACAGCCCCTAGGGTTCCTGGTGGCTATGGTCTCGGTTATCTCACTCTTTGGCATAGAGTATTCAACGTTCTCTTTGTGAGGGAAACACACGGGCGAAGATACGAGCGACTTGGCGTTGGCAGGATTTTTGGAAAGGAATTTGAGAAGCAACTTCATGGGACGACGGCTTGCGATGTTGAGCTCTTTTAATCAATTATCCTGTTCGTCCGGGTCATAGGCATTACCTCCTCACAGCTTGTAGTTTTCGTGCAGCATCGTAGAGAAAGAATCAGTGTGGGGAATCTATCTACCGATGTAGATGAAATGTAGATAGATATAAATATATATCTATCTATCTACTAAGAGGTCATTTGGGTCATCTATCTACCTACCTGACTACCCAGTGGATAGACGAAATGTAGATAGATGCATAGAACTGTCCGATAATATCGCGATTGGAGCTATGAGGCACATCGAGCGTGGAAAAGGTCCTTAATTAAAGCTATCTTCTAACGGCTTAGGTTCCCAAGAGATAAATTAGTCGTATTTTATGTTGGCAGAGCTACTAGGGCTGTTATTCTGAGCGGTTGGATGTTACATGGATAATAGGTCGTAATCCGGTGATCAGAGTCAAATTGTAATAAGCGAAGCTTAGGTCCTTATAATGGTCTGTGTTGAAGACTAAGGAGCTAGAGTCTATCTACGGAGAAAGAAAAGTATAGTGCCTATAGGGTCCGTCGTGTGATGCCAATCAAGAGAATTGCGTCTCGATTCTCTCGATTATTGTACTGGACCACTGGTCGAAGTGATCGAGCTTCGAGCGCCTCGATCACTTACACGCCCAGTTCTACCGGGGTTCTTCCGCCGGTGATGACCACCGCGGGACGGTTCGTACCTGCACTGCAGCCTGCGGCTGGGTCGTAACACCGTTAGGCCAAAAGGGTCTGGTACGAATTGAACAAGTCAAGTCCCTCATGACTGTTCAATCTAGCACTATACAGGATCCCTCGGTCGCCGCGATCACTACCACATAGGTTGGGCTCTAGCCCAGACCATAACAATAGTGCTAGATTGAACAGTTATAAGGGACTTATTCAATTCGTACTCTTTTGGCTCCTCGGTCAAAGAGCCCGGAAGACGGGGTGGCTGCAGCTAGCACTTGCGATAGCCTGTTGGGCTAGTCTATCTCCAATAATAGTTTCTGTGAAGAAGAAAGTAAAACCTGTATAACTCACGCACAGAGAGTCCAACATTGAGCTTTTGTCCGCTTTTAATCTAGTAGTTAAATTCGAATCGGCCGCAAGTTAAACTACCGTGGATCTCTTTGCTTCGCGTGATTCTAAATTTCGATTGGACCTGGACGACTGGGCGTCAGTTTTTTTTGTAAGTGTTGACTTGATACGAGTAATGTACTAAGCGTGACACGCAGAAGAGTTATTGCCTAGTGGCACGTGTTGAACGTCACAGCGGAA
>NW_011942204.1:884156-897700 GCF_000187425.2 Metarhizium robertsii ARSEF 23
CACTAGGTATTTATATATATGAGCAAGTTCAATCGCAACAAATACTTTCCCCCGGGGGTGTTTCGAATAAAACGATATTATTCGTCGCATATAATAACAGTATTTACAGCGGGAGTGGCTTTTCTCGGAGGTAGCAGTTGGGGCTCGTACAATACACACGAACCTAATCTTTTAAGGCTTGCTCCCCTTGGGACGTGACAAATACAATTGCTTTCTGCCTTCAACTTAGTTATTCTACTTCTATCTGCATTCTATTACCTGGCGACCAGATAAATTGAGGAATATACGTATGTAGGCTTTAAGGTTGTCGTATGCAGTTATAAGAGTCTTAGGTTCGTCCAAAAGACTAATATTAAAGACAGTCGAGCGAAGCAGCCAGAGCCTGGTAGTGCAATTTTTGCTACTCGACACTTTCACCTCAAATGGTCCGATAGTAGCCTTGTCTCACAAAAAGATAAACAATTCGGGTATGGTGCTCCGATACGGGCGGCTGCTTGTATGTATTCGGAAGCTATTACTACGGAACTTTAATGTTCCGGGTATGCATCTCATATACGGGCCAGTACATGAAGTATATTGGAACTGCGTCATTTTATTTGGTTTTCGCCCCTAATCTGCTGGTCCTCACAGACATCAGGCCCTTCAATATAGAATGAAGTACTCATGATCACACGCTGACTACATATAGTATCTCTGAAAACCGTTGTTAGATTACATTGTGTGGAAATAAACTATTGTAGCTGCCATTAGAATATCAGCCGTTGTGCTCGGCGGAGTAAAGAGACGCGTCGGTGTTAACTGTACTTGTTGGGGGCCGAAGTGAAGGCAAAGACCGCGCGTAAGAGCTATTAGTATGCATTGGCAAAATTACGTCTTTATTGTTTTATATAAAGCAACGTAAAAATTACTTACAGCTATTAGATATCCTAATATCCTAGGTATACTCCTCAATAGACTTCATCACTTGTTTATGACCATATTTTACAGCCACCTGTGATGGAGTCAGGGCATCTTTGTTCAGAGATTTCGGATTCGCACCGTTCTGCAGGAGAAATAATGCTGCCGCACTCTGGCCATCTCTAGCCGCTTGGTGTAATGGTGTGAATCCATGGTCACCTGCGGCTTCAATATCGGAGCCTCGCTCCAGCAGCAGACGCATGGCGCCCATTTGGCCCCTTCTGGCTGCACTGTGCAGTGCCATGTTTCCAAACTTATTCCTGGCCGTCACTCTAGCACCTCGGTTGAGCAGCACACGGACTACCTCCTCATTGCCTTCGGCTGCTGCCTCATGCAAGGCTGTGCTTCCCCAACTGACTCTTGCATGAATATTAGCGCCACGATCCAACAGGAGCAAAACCACGTCATCATGGCCTTCACGGGCTGCCCAGAATAAAGCAGCCCGATTCTCTTTGTCCCTTGCCGCTATATTTGCGCCGTTGTCCAATAGACGCTGAACTTCTTCTTGGTCCCCGTCTCTAGCGGCGCGGTGCAATGCTGTCAACCCATCATTGTCTTTTGCCTCCATATCCCTATCCACAGGGCGCTCCAGCCCCGGAACAATCCTCTCCGACATGTTAAGAAGAAGCTCTCTTGTGTAAGAGGCCGCCGTGGCGGCGCCATATTCCTGCCAGTCCTTGTTTTTGTGTGAATCTGAATAGTCACAAATGCCCCGAACAACTAGACACGGGAACTCATCCATTAAGCCGGCTGCTTCCATCTCAAAACAGATGGCATTGTGGAATTGTCCACTTATCTTGTCTCGAGTAATTTCCGATTTCATCACTCGATCCCCGGAGAGGATGGTACCGTAATGTATATAGACTTCATCTGCAGGGTTGCGCCCGGCACGCTGGATTTCGAACTGTTTGTCATGCTTATTACAATCAGAACCGGGCTCATGGCGGTAGTCGGCCAAAAACAGGCGATCTAGGGCGGAAGGGCGTCTGTATCGCTCTCGCAAGCGTGGGAACTCATTAAATCGGCGGAGGTGCGTGGTGAAAAAGCTTTCGTCGCCGGCCTTTTGCCTTAGATATTTATCTTCCACGGCATTAACCACACGAAGCATTAAAGCGGGTGGTTTGTTGAGTGTTTTAGTCACTTCAAATCCTGTGGTTGTTTCCTTTCCCAAGTCATACTGGACTACTGCAGGGCCTACCTCTGGCGCTCCAACGACGACATCTCCTAGTCGTACGTCTTGGTTAGGGAGATGAGGAACACCTCCTCCAATGCCCACCAACAATCCAATGGATATATTATTGAACGACCAATGGATACTCGCTACGACGTCTGCGATGGCTACCTTTCCCTGGGCACCTCGGGCAGGTCCGACTATGGCGACATTATGCTTCCCTATGCGACCCAGTACGTATTCGTTCTTATCTCCCATGGCTAAAGAAACTCTTTCGTACTCTTCATCCAACATTACTGTGATGGCATTCATCTCGAGCGGTTTCACGTAGATGAGCCCGATAGTGTAGGCGTCTGCCGGGAGAAGCTTTTTTGGGCTCATTATCGGCAGGATTGCTGGAAAATACTCGGTTGATTATGTAACATTGATTCCTATGAACGAACCTGTGGGCGCAGCGGAGGGGCGTTGAGTCGGATTCGGGAAGAGAAGCCGTGTGAGAAGTTGTATCCTAATTGTGATGATGAGTCAAGTTCGCGTGGAAGTAGAAGTGGGACAACAGCCGGCAGGGCAGCCCGATGTTGGATGGCAATTGAGCAGCCCTCGACTTGTCACGTGATGACATCTAAATCCGTGCCTCTCATCGCGCGCCGCGTGTCGTCCCGGCTTCGGACGTTCCGTCTGCTAATGACATGAAGCCTCCAGCCACTATTGTAGTATAAGGCATTTCCACTGTGGAAACAAAATGCTGTGAACCCAACATTAACTGGCAGTGTGCCCTGCCCACCGTTTCCGCTACATAACGGGTTTTGAGCTAAACATCTTGACACTCTCAGCTCTGGCAAAGATTTCCTGGGGACAACACTTTGACAAATTGTATGGCGAAGTAAAGTGCAGGTAAAACCGAGAGATGGTACTGCAAGCGTAAACCCGATCGTTTGATATTAGTGGAAGGCACAGAGAGACCAGTGAAAAGGCCGCGAGCCAGGCCCATTGGTGAACAACCTATGATCTAGCGATATCGCTACATCTCTGATGGATTCTGTGCCAGTTGCACACTGCGCCTCGTCTGTGCGGCCTTCTGATCACTGTGTCTGTGGACCCTTATGCTCCCTGGAGCTGCCTTTGCGTCTGCATCTTGTTCTGTGGCTAAAAGCTTACATGTAGTTATGTGTAACGCCACGGTGGGGTGTGTTTGGGGCTCTTCGGCACTCGCGGCGACACTAACATCAGCCTGGAGTGGTCGCGAGCTAGTCTGTAATCTTTAGTTTGGGTATAGGCCTTCACACGGTAATTGGCACTTAGGTACCAGTGGGTTAGTGTTGTGTATTGACATGAGACTTCAGGGTCGGCCCCTTTTTATTCAAACTACTCGAGTAAATAATATAGAACTTAATATATTTCAAGCCGGATATTTAGCTGTTAGTGCAAGCCGCTCTTTCCCTTTATTCCGTACAAGGTCAATAGTATACAGGCCGCCCCCGAGCCCATTGGCGTCGACGCATCGCTGCACCTCCCGGTCATTGATCCGATGCGCCTCTTCCAGAACAGCCACAGTCTCGTTGGAGTACATGTGTGAAACGGCCTGCCAGTAGTTTCGCAGCAAGGAATGGCGCGTATATCGGGCAAACAGGCCCCCGACAACCAGCACCACGACCCAGTGCGTTAGTAACAACCCCATGGCGACGCCAAAGCCGGTCCAACGAGTCGGAAGCACGGCCACGTGTGAGAAGGCACTTTCGGCAAGCCCGCTCTCGTTGAGCCGCGGTAGCGTCTCGTAATAGACCATCTGGCAGATACGTGTGAGAAGCGCCTGCAGGGCGACGGCAGGGCTCTGCGTCTGGTTAAGAGTATCCTGAAATAAACTGGTGTGCGCCTCGTGTGCGTTGAAGTCCATTTTTTGTATACGCCGGGAAAGGATAACGCCCTGGTCTGCGGTCTGGTTACCATGGACGGGATTCCTGTCGCTGCTTTGCGGGTTCTGTAGGCTGGAGGCAAGGGCCTGCACGAAGGTCCAGATGCCGCTGGGGGGAGACACAATGGTGGACGTGTTGGAGGAGATGTTGGACGGCAGCTCGTATGTTTGAGGGTTGAAGAAGTGTTGCCAGTCGGACCGAGGCCCGAGAGCCAGCACGCCCCGGCGGTCTAGTGGCGGCCGGGGAAGGGCGGCACCCAACTGGGCGCGCGCAGTAGTGGTGTTGTAGCGCTCTGCGGACGGTTCCCAGGACGTGATGGGCTCCAGCCCGTCCCAGTTGCTGCGCAGGTCTGCGACCAAGGTGTCGACGCCGTGGTTGACCATGCAGGCCGTCACCCGCAGCATGGGGGCACCGGCCCCGTTGTCGACCATGGTCCACGGGCTAGCGGCATCGTTGCTTCCGACATGGATTGTGTGGGCACGCGGCGCGTGGCCGTAGGGGGCGGCGGCCGGGGAGACAAGGTCCAGGAGCATGTACATGGTGGATTCCGCCCACGACACCAGAGGGTCTGGCAGCCAAACGCTCCAGCGTGCGTCGTCGAGAGGCCAACACAGGCTCGTCAGTCCTTGCGTTTGGGCACCTGGAGGAGGGAACAAGACGGTGGGCAACGCGCACCTGAACTCGACGTATGGCTGACTCCCCATCTCCCGCAGCATCGGATACGTGCCGTTGGCGACGGAGAGTTGTCCGGACAGGCGCGCGTAGCTTACGTCCCGCACATCCAGGCCAAGGTCACGCAGCGCCGGCTGCACACAGACGACTCGCTGATCCATGATGGGGACCGGGCCGCGGAACGAGCGCAGTGATGTCCGCTGCGCCGCCTCGGCGTAGGGCAGGAAGGCGCGGTACGTGTGCCCTGTGTCGTGGTACCCTGGCCCACTGACAAACGGCGCGTCGGACGGCGTGTGCTCGGCAAACGTCCAACTGGCCGCCGGGGGCATTGACCACCACGCACTC
Organism: Metarhizium robertsii ARSEF 23; assembly: GCF_000187425.2. Lineage (NCBI taxonomy): Eukaryota > Fungi > Ascomycota > Sordariomycetes > Hypocreales > Clavicipitaceae > Metarhizium > Metarhizium robertsii. The sequence continues at coordinate 889,215 of NW_011942204.1, forward strand.
GCTGGCAACATTGAAAAGTTTTTCAAAATCAAGACATTCGTCGCGTTGCCCCTGTCGGTAAAAGCGCCGTTGCTAAAGTCTGCCACAAGAAGGGTGGAGAGAAACTGCACGGCCGTCGTCACCGAAACCTCGAGGACAATGAGGGCCGAGATGGCTGTCGAGAGGCCAGTGCCGCGCAGGGGCAGACTCGGCGTCAGCAACAGGCTGCTCGGGCTCCCATTCAGAGCTCGCATCATGGAATAAAATGGTCCATCCACCAGCGGCGCGCCAACCCGCTCCAGGATAATGGCCGCAAACATGGCCGTCGCCACGCCGGCCTGGGCCGTCACCACCGCTCGCAGAATCGCGGTGCAGATGGTGACGATGCGCGCGGTCCAGCCCGCTTTGACGACCGCAACCCAAGCCCGGCTCGGCTCTCGCCCTGCCCCTGTTGCCACGGACTCGGTCCAAAGCCAAGCCACGGGTACCACGAACAAGACGAGCATGAGCGAGCCGAGACCCAGAATGAGCATGCTGGCCATCCCCAGCCGGGTCCACGGAGAGACTTGCTTCATGGCAACGGCGGAATCATGTGCAGCCGGGCTCTGAGTCTTCTCTGGTGCCGTCATAGGACATGGTGTATACGCGACATCAACCGTGTCACCGTCTTTGGGGCCTGCCATGGCGGCTCAGCAGTGGCATTAAATTGGACTGGAATGTAAACGTCGGAGGTGTAAGCCATACAGATTCCTTTAAAAAGAAAGAAGAGAAATCAAGATAATAGGAAAATAAAAAAAAGAGAGGAAAACAAGAAGCAGAGTCGAATCGTGTACTATATATATCAGAAATGTGACTCTGACAGGATCATCACATTGGACGTTCCAAGAGTCGGTCCAGACAGGTGCCAAGCCTTTCTACAGCCTTGCTTCTATTGTGCTGCATGTGCCTTGTTGCATTTGCCGATAGGGCAGCAGTGTCTGACAGCTCAATTGTGATGATGGTGAGTGTGGCTTGGCCAAGCCCGGTCATTTCTGTTATTGGGCCGGATACCCAAACCTCGTAAGCTCGGCCACCTTTTGTCTGAGACTCGCCATCTTCTTGACAATCCCGCGGCTACTATCTGGGCTGTGCTTCCCTCCCTGATCGGGCTCTGTCTCACTCCTCAGCTACGATGGCAGGGCCCGAGATGGGGCCAACCCCTTCACTGGCCCACGAGTCGGGCCACGACACTCTGGCTTGCAGGCTCATCACCACCTTAAAGGTCAACGAGTGAGTCAACAGTTGACCGTCCGCGTGGACAGGCGCATTCGCTCTACACTTTCTTCATGTTGGTGGTAACTACCACCCCCCGTTACAAATCCGCCTTGCGGCTGACACACAATGCCGCCTGCAAGCTAGCTGAGAATAAAAGGGCCATGTTATGTTTGAAGTGTCGGATGGGTAGCCTTTGTGTCAAGGAAGACAGACGTCTTGGGAGACCTGTGCCGATCACAACTTCTCACACTTGACATGTCCGGTAATCCCCAATGAGTTGGACCCTTGAAATCTCCGCTTGCGGCCCGAGCCGAGTATATCGACGAAATGGTGCGCAAGGTGGGGGTCATACTTGAGCTATTCGACCGAACCAGACCCCTTTGGAAGTCAATCAACGCCGCTGGGTGGTCGAATACTCATATCCGCACTGTAAATGGGATGTGGTGGGGGGTTTTGAACGGGCATACTTGAGTGCACATCCGCCAACAAGGAAGCCTACCAGCCCTGCTAAATGCAGCCTTATCGGTTCCGCATGATGCTTCGACCGATTTGCAAGACATACAGAGTGACTGTTCCAGAAACAAGACCGCCGATGAAATCCCAGGGCTCTCGCACAGCAAGCGTTTTTCGTCTGGTTTAATTCCATAAGGGCTACATATGTAGCCGCCACAATAAAGCTCATCTAACCCATGCACGCAAAGCATCTCATGCTAGAAGTGCCTCCGTATATGCCTCATCAGGGCATAAATTCATAATACGCCGTGGTTTCAATTTCCAGCTGTAAAGCGTTATCACGGTTATAAAGCCGGTTAGTCTGGTCTTTCAGGTTTGGATAAATGGATTATAGCTTATTAGGTCTTGGATCAAGTTCAGCTTCATCTAATCAGCAAGTCGTCGGCGACACCAGCAATCAGGAACTCACGGCAGACACAAGTGCACTCTCCGGGAATATAGAGGCCTATTCCAATTACAATTCTGAGTCAGACGCGAGGTCGTCGACGTCGTCGTAACCATCGACCCTACAAGACGTCGTGAATTGCACCTCTGCAGTTATTTTTATTTCATGGAGACGCCATATCAAGGCTGTGCCCATCTTTTTTTAACACGAGGCTCTGGTCATCATGCTCAGACATTGAAAGCCAATCATGTCAAGATGTGCCGGTTTACTGTAAGAAACGATCCAAAGTATCACAAAATTGCCGTGAGCATCGGGTCGAGTAAAGTGACAAGGTCTGCCTTAAATAGTTGTGATTTCCAAGACTGCACAGTCGTCGTTGGAACTTTGAGGCGTCTGCGAATCAAACTTGTCTTTGGCTACTTTGGAATCCGGCATTGCCGTGGCGCCAATAGGCGAACGCAACCGCCTTCTTTCAAGAAACGGTTTTTAATTTGCAGACCCTTGTCAGGAATCTTGTTGGAGTCTTGGCGGCATTCAATGCTTATAAATCCGGTGTATATAGGACCAATACCCCTCAAGGTAACACCAGGCCCATAAGCCGCGGAATGTCGCATCTGAGCCTTATTCCCTTGTGGAAACAGTTCATTATAGCGTACAGGGATTATTCAATTTCACAGTGTCCCCAGGCAACTTGATTTAATACCAGGGTTGTGGTCTTGAGATCCGTTAGAGGTACGGTGTGAATACTGTCACAAACGCGTCATCCTCTATTCCTTTAACTACGTGATGAATTGGCGAGAGAGTGCAATCAAACGGGCGCTAAAATATAGAGTTGGCCATGGCTCTGGAGACTGGGGAACCTTTCATGTATTGGTCGGGATGGTTATAGAAGTATGGATACCTTAACCATATAGAGCGTTGTAACGGCTTGGATACGAGGTTGGGGGTTGTGTTAAATAGCCCGAGCGGCCGAGATGGTTCGACTCTCTTTATTAACAGATTGAATAATTTTTGGTGGAGAAACAAGTCAATAATTGAATGAAGATGGTTCCACCAAGATGGTGGCGTAGCTAACTCGCCATACACCTACGTTATACTAATGTGTTTTATCATTCAGGGGCGGTGTCCTGATTGTATGACTCGGGGATTTGGTCCCTTCGGCTGCCCACGTATCTATCAGCATTCCCCTCAAGATTGCAGAAAGACGTCTTGCTTGTTTACGAGACGCTCAAGTCCGAGCCAGCGACGCGTGGGAATCATGGATCATGCTCATGAGTCGCCAATTCTTGGCCAATTTGCGCATCGCGAAAGCTGCTTCTATGCTTACCATCTCCATGTACATATCTGCTGAGGATAAATAGGCAAGGCTGCCCGTCCAAATCGCTGCGTTCCGGCTCCTCGGTAGTAACTACTTGCCTGTACTATCTCACTTGTTTCTCTTCTATAAACCTATTATTAGCAATCCAGCAACAACTCCAGACTGACAATGGTAAGCAAGGTTGCTACTACGTTAACTATCGCGCTTTGTGCTGCTTCAGCATCAGCGGCAAATATTAACAAGAGGATTATTGGCGGAGAAGACGCAAAGAATGGTGAATTTCCATTCATCGTCAGCATCCTCAGTAACAGGGATCATCCGTTCTGCGGAGGAAGTTTGCTAGATAGCACTACTGTTCTTACTGCTGCCCATTGCATCACCGGAGCATACTCGGTGAAGGCAGGAACGCTGGTACGTACTTTCAATGTTGCCTTCCACTTGGCAAACTATTGCCTTGGCTGCTAGGAGTGCGCAGAGCTAATTACACGGATCCAGAACAGCTACACGGGCGGAGTGGATGCAAAGGTTGCATCTGCCAAGATTCACCCCGACTACACAGATGGCGAATCTCCTTGGCATGATATTGGCATCTTGAAGCTGTCAGATCCAATCGAGCAGAGCGCAATTATAAGCTATGCGAGGCTGCCGGTGAACGGCTCAGATCCCGCCGTCAATTCCACCGCAACCGCCGCAGGCTGGTAAGTGCTTCGTATAGCAGGACATGGTCGGAACAACGCTGACGTATAGGACAAGGGGTACGCAAACAGCTCCCAAGTACCACCTGGCTGGTATTGGCGCTGTTCGACTAAGCAAGGTTGTGATTCCTATCCGCGCACGCCAGCACTGTTCAAACTTGAACCCGCGTGCGGGTGTAGATACCATAGTATGTGCCGGTGGTGATGGTAAGAATGTATGTATAGGAGATAGCGGCGGTCCTCTTATCGACCGAGAAACAGGAGAACTCATCGGCGTTGCGTCATTTGTCATCAAGGATGCAACTGAAAAACACTTCTACTATTGCAACCTGTCTCCCTCGGTGTATACCAGAGTCAGCCGTTACATCACCTTTATCAACGAAAACCTTGGGGAATCTGGCTATACTATTCCCGAGCCTCTGAGCCCTGAAGCCCAGAGAATAGCCAAGACCACGGAGCAGGTTGAGTTACATTGTACCCGTTTCATGAATGATGCGGATGCCTGTATGGCTGCAGCGCCTCCCTGTATAGCTGAAGCCGAACCCTACAAGACAACCGACGAGCTCCTCCGATGCGTTGACAGAATGCAAGTCTGTGCTAGCCAAGATGAGCCGGGCAAACTTAATCAATGCATAGAGAATGCAAAGGCGTGTGTTGGAAAAGAGGAGTTCACTTTCTGGGACCTCGACGCGCTTGCTCAGTGCGCCAAGAAAGATCTATAAGGGCCATACTCTCTGATGGCTACATGTGTGGGATAAGGCTGCTTTTACTGAACTACAGATCTTCTAGTTTAGCCGCAATTTATGCTCTGAAAAGCGTATCCATGTATACCGATCTGTCCAACTAGATCCGATGCCAACCTGAGCCCTTGTCGTAGATGTAAGCAAAGCTGCTGGTGCTGGAGCCGGATCCCTCATTCGTGAAAATGACGCCCAAGGTATACACGAATCCGTACGTGTATTCTTTATCGGAGGCAATGGGGTTAATATTGGATCTAAGTCGTTTAAAGAGCCTCTTTTAAACGGCCATCTCTTCATAATAGATGCGTGCCTGCATTACATACACATCACAAAACGGCATGCCCAAGTTAAAGAAAGGACTCAATCGGGGCAAGATAAGCCACATAAATCCACAAAAAAAGATTCAATTAGTAATATAAGCTTCATTAAGTCATCATCCCACGGGCTTCAAAATGGTTCAAAATCATGGCATAGCCGGTCATTTGGCCGCCGCCGAGAACCCCTGGCCACATGTACAGATCGCAACATGATAAGCGATTACTTGCTTATTAGCCAACTAGTATTATATCGTATTGACCTTTTCCTCTACGGTTACACCGTCCGAGCAAGTGCACATTCTGCCTAGACGCCATTCGTACTTGGCTGTCCGAGGCCTCAGAAGTACGCATGCGTCTCACAGCGACGCTTTTATCCTGAGTAACCGCTGCCATTCCCTTGCATTTTTTGATAGCTGGGTAGCACAAATTAGTAACACGGGGTACTCTGTACTCTTAGAAATAGCGGTTTGGTAGAGCAGAGTAGCATCCATGCCGCATGAGGCTGACTGGTGTGTCCTGTGGTGCACTCGTAGCTGCTTCTCAGCCAACCGCTTACAAAAGCCCGGGGGAAGAAAAAGAAAGAAGAAAATGAAGCCAGGAAGTGTCGCATTCCAGCTTGACCATGCCTGGCTATCATTTTCATCACCATGAGCCACTTGCCCAGCCATACATCGTCGGCTTCAGCTAGAGTTCCGTCTATCATACGGCGCAAGCCTATCCCGACAGAATCCGAGACTGCTTCCAACACCACCAGTACACGAGATAACAGTGGCCAATGCGCAGCCGTCAGTGCCGAAGATGGCGACGACTGTACCGGGTCGGCTAAGCAGGTTGACAGTAGTCAACCAAGACGAGCCAACCAGTTCGCCTTAGGGAAATGGGAGACATTGTCTCTGATCATAAGCATAGCCAGCTTTTTAGCTGTAGTCATCATATTGAGCGCATGCAAGGACTCCCTACTACCGGACTGGAGGATGCCAGTTTCAACCAACGCCATAGTGTCGATACGGTGGGCGCTGTTTAAAGGTTCCCTCGCCCTCCCCGCCACAGAAGGTGACTCTACACTAACATTCTTATAGGAATAAGCCAGCTGAAATGGATATGGCTCTACAGGAAGCCACACAGCCTCGCCGATTTAGACTTGTTCGAACAAGGCAAGTAGAGGAGCATGGGGCTCCATTTTGATGCTGGGTACTGAGACAATTCACAAGAGGTCCCAAGCCGCAAGTTACATACAGACCGCGGCATAGTATTTCAATGCTAAAGCATGTACTTTGACAGTCACCTGGCTAGCTTCGGCGCTCTCCTCGCGCTCACCACGCTGGCCGTCGACCCATTCCCCCAAGCCAGTGTCTCGTTGAAACACTGCGAACATGTCACTGGCCATGTCGCCAGCATCCCACGAACAAACAACTACACGCGTAATGTAGCGCTTACGGGGACACACGCCAATGCTCCCGATGCCGGCATGCAGCTAGCTATCTACTGGGGTGTCCTGGAGCCGCCGGACAACAGTTCCGTCAGCAAACCGTCGACCCTAGACTGTCTGACGGGCAACTGCACCTTTCCGGCTGAACAAGGCGCCAGCTGTACCAGTTTGGCCATGTGCGCATATGCTTGGGACGTGAGCGATTATATAGACGGAGAGATGGTTGATGAACGACGCAACTTCTCGCTGGGCCCGGGTCTGTCCCTATGGGGTCATCTCAACACCACTTACACGCAGGTAGACGGGCCGCTAACTCGCGCCACGACAGTAGGGGTGGTCAAGGTCCGTGGAACCAGACAAGCATGCTAGATGTCCGTGTACTTGGCATGCGCTATCCAAAAGGCTCCAACTTTACCTCTGACTATTCTGAGGACATGGTGCCTGCCGCCTTCATCATGTCGTTTTGGCCATGGATACAGAGCTTTGCGGCCAATATCACGAGGAGGTTCTCGGAGAGCAACGCCTGCACTGGGTATTTGGGAGAGCCGGCTACCAGCTGGCCGTCAACGAGACTCTCAGCAACGGCTCTTGGAAGGGGTGTCATGGCCTTAACAATTGACAGCACAGATGCCAACATTGTGCCAGTGTATCCACCGCCGCCAAAGTACGACAGCACCGACGACAACGACGACGACTACTCCTCTCCGGGTGATCCGAGCTGGCACACTCAAGAGTGTGTCTTTGGCTTAGGCCCTGCCCCGGCCACAGTCCTTGCTGAGTACATAGGGGCCGAATTTTTTTCGAGTCTGGTGCGTTGACAATGGCAGCAAGTCACCCCGTAGGCTCTGTATGGATCAAGAGGCTTTGGCGTAGTGGGAAAATTGACCTCAACCACCAGTGTCTCCGGCTTTGCGCGTGGCCTGGCCGTGGCCATCGGAGCGCGGATGCGCACCGACTCGGGCAGTCCGGCGGAGCTTTCCCGGGCGAGCGGGCGACAAGACGAACCGAAGTTTGTATCCGCGTAGAATGCGGATATCTCAGCTATCCTCCCGCTCTGCTCGGGTTGGAACTGCTCTTCTTGGCGATAGTGATGGTAGTAAGCCACTGGAGCAAGTAGCGTGGCGGCTGGAAGTCATCTAAACTCGCTGTTGTGTTTCAGCACAGGACATCTGGATATTTCTAGCCGCCGGAGCGAAGGAGATAAGGCTGAACAGCAGCAGCAACAGCCTCCGGTAGAGATGGCCATGATTTGTACAGGGCTGCAAAGGCGATGCAGGTGATCAATAATATTTTCTGAAGCAGGAGGGCGATGGCAGCTGCGGAAGGAGCGAGATGCCCAACAAGGCTAGTAAACACTGTTCAAATACGGTGCCCGCACGGTGCCCGCACCGCTACAGGTCCCTATAAAGCCCTACTACTAATATCTTTTTATTCCATGTAAAAAAGCTTTAAAAAATGCTATCAATTAGTATTATATAATTAGTAATATATAATATAAAGTGTATTTTTAGCGTATATAGCAGCTTTTAACACCTTAGAGCACTTAAATTACACGCTGCCGGCACTTTTGCTAGCACCTAGCCGGTACCATGGTTTTACCTCATAAATTAATAGCACCAGTATACCACCCGTTACACCATGCTGTTACCGTACTGGATTTTTTACACGTCTGGCGCTACCAGGTGCTATCAGGTGCCGGGTTTACGTAGTAGCGCACCACTGACGCCACATACTTTTTTGTGTTAGTAGCCCCAATAACCTGCGACAGTCGTGGGACTTGTCTGGCCGCTGCCATGATCCGCACCTGGCATATGTCTAGATGTCACGAGATGCAGGGGGTACTAACACACAAAAGT
>NW_011942204.1:932594-1048615 GCF_000187425.2 Metarhizium robertsii ARSEF 23
ATAAGTAATTTATAAAAAAAATACTAGCTAATAAAGCTTTTTAAAAAAGTAAAGTTAATTTTAAACTAATTATTTTAGTAGAGCTAGTCTCGCATAAACAGCCTAAGCTACTATTACTTTATCTACAGACACGCGTGGAACAATGGAACCTTTGTCAAAAGGACCCTGCAACCACCTGCCTCAAGTTCCGGGACCTGGTAGGCTCAGCTTCGGTGCTTGAGCTGGAGCTGGAGCTGCTGCGTGCGTGGCTGGGCGCTAGTTTTCTACGGAGGCGGACCATGCGGGTGTTGTGGAATCTACGACGACATATCACGGTCGGTTGCTTGGGCATCGTCTGAGATTCGTTGACGAGAGGGAATCATATCATCCAACAAGGTATGTGAGAGTCAGGGGCTTGTGTGGACGATTTCGCCAAGGAGATTCTGTCGCTTGAATATTTGATGCCACGGGTGTAACAGCGAATCGCGTTAATTAGAGGAGAGTCAAAGCTCTTGGACAACCTATTTTCTTCCTCCAGCCCCCAGCACCCCATTCATTGGAGCTGCTTGTAGAAAAACGTCGCATCCTTCAACTCTCCTGTCGGACTCATGCCATACCCAGGCACCCTGCCCAACTCGACATAACCAAACTTTCTATAAACCGCCTCCGCGGCACTATTCGTCTCCGCGTCAAGCAACTACACCCCACATCCCCAAAGTCAGCAATGGACAACACCCTCTACACACACATCTCACGGCTTCGCACCGCGCAGCTCGACAGAAACTCACCAATATACTTCTCCCCATATTCGCCGCCCCATTCTCCAAGGCCTCCATCAAGGCCCTCGCGCCCCCTCTCCCCCTGAAGTTCTTGTGAACGAACAACTTCTCCACATATCCCCTGAATGCACCCGTTTCCGAATACGGCGTGGACAGCATGACCACGCCCATGACATCAGGGCCCTTAGGTCTCCCGCTGGCATCAATCTCCTTGACGAGAATCCAAATCAGCCTCTTGCCGTCGTTGACCTCGGCGATGCGTTCTTTCCACCACGTCAACAGCTTTTCGTGTGACAAGGGCGGCAGGAATGTGGCCATGGTGCGGTCCTGCGTGATGCACGAGGCGTGAATGGCGGCAATGTACGGCGTGAGGTGCGAGTGCTGCTTTGGGTTGAAGGCGAGGACGATCCCGGGTTGGGACATGGCTGGCGATCCGTGGTGCCGTGAAGCTTTGTACGTCGTTTGGAATCTGACCCTTTGGCAGGGCTGCGGAGTGAATGACTATGCGCTTGGGAAACTCCAAGATGTGTGGGTGGTCCGTCTTTGGTGGAAATTTTTTTTGCATCACAAGCCCAGTCCCGGACGAGTGTTTGTCGGCAGAGGCTTTTTCTGCCCGGTCCGGGTTATGCCTATAGATATGAGTGCGACTGCGAGGCAAATTATATGAATACGCTTGAAAGCAAATAAGACATCTGCATCAGCAGGGCGCGATGCCCTCTCATGTGATGGCAACCCAAGGGCAAACGCAGACGCCCACTTACCAAACCGATATTCATCCGCACACGTCGAATGCAATCCCGACAGCCAACAAAACAGTACGAGATGATGTCTCAAATGTCAAATTCTACGGACCCGAGATGGCGTAAAGTTAGTGCGTATGGTAATGCAAGTTGTGTCGAAAGGCGATTGAGCATGCGGTGTTTGCCAACATTAAAACTGGATGGACTGACAACCGCATTCGCCTGGGGTTCTATCGGTGGCGCTAATTGGCTGCGCAGGAGCAGGAGTGGATGTCCGTGCAACGCACCCTGTACAAGCGAGTAGCGGCATCAACCAAAAGAAAATGTGATAGTCGAGACGGCTTCATACATGTACACTCATGTCAGAGCGCGCTAGTCTGTCAAAATTCGAGCCTCGGTTAATATTTGAAACACGCAAAGAGAAACGCATCGTACTTCTATGAATGCTGTATACACATAAGAGCCCACCCAGGGATAATCCCAAAACTCCGTTACCCGCTCAAAAACACATCCCCAAGAATCAAACTCTGGCAAGTAGACACAGGGGTGCTGAATAGAGTCCCAGCAAGTCAAGCGTTAGCCAAACGCGCAAGTAGACTTCAACTGAAGAAATATCCTCTCCTCTCCGTCGCAATGCTTGAAGAATTCTCGCACCGGTGCCACGCGCCAGTATAAAGTGACGTTGAGATCCAGCGATAAGCATAAGCTTGTCGCAAAAGCCCGTGACAGCTCCTCCTCTTACGCTCCTGGGCTTTCCATGTTGAAAACTCCGTTGGTAAATGATACTGGTGCAAGCTGCTTTCCTTTCCAAAATAATCCGCACTGGGCAAGGTATTTTGCTCGCGGCTAATCAGCTTTTTGGTTGCTGTTGCCATTCATACCTAATAGACCTTCCTTGAGTTGATTGATACCCATGGCATCATCCAGTCTGAAGTGTCCACCCCGAGCACGACGAGAACGACCACGTAGCCATGACAGAGTACCAAATGCCATACCGAGAACGCAGCCCATAGACAGGTATGGGTGCTCAACGAAGGCGACCTTGATATCAAAGAAGATCTTCTCAATCGTAGACACGGTAAGCTTGTACTTAATGACGTGCGGACCATACACAATCTTGTCAAGTGTCTCCATGATTGAGGTACGGCTAACCATAATGTAGTTACCCGTTACCGTTTGGTCCCAGTACCGACGGTTCTGTAGCATCGTTAGTATTGGAAGATTACTGCCATGCGATATTTTACTAATGAGTAACTTACGTCTTCGTCGTTAATGATAATCTTCTCACCATCCTTGACGTCAATGCCGTAGGTTTGTCGGATCCAACGTTGCCAGTATACACCGTCAACCCAAGCAAAAGTCACTTCCTTGCGACCAGAATTGTTCATATCAACACGAATCCCCTTGGCGGCTCGCAAAGCGCGCTGATCCCCTCGATCTTCGGCCTCTTCGATTCTCATTTGTTTAGAGTCCCGCAACTTCTTACGTTCGAGTTGAAACTCCTGAATTTGTCTGTCCATCCACTCGTTTGCCGCGCTCTTCATTTCGCGAAGGGAACTAGAAAACGAATCCTTATCCACATGACTCAAAATACCGAGAACCACAAGTTTGCCATTGAAAATCTGGCGAGCATTTGAAGGAGTCAACTCTGGCACTAGGGGTAGCCAAACAGACCTCATCCAGTTTAAGACTTCGTTCTTATCTCGCATTTCATTGGGTGTGATTGGTGGATAGTAGGTTGGCCTGCCTTCTCGTGAAACCAGTAGCCTAGGCCAGGTTGTGATCTTGAAGCGTTCATACAGTGTGGGATCATTGGTCTTGACTAGTTTAGCGTGACCGATGAGACTCAGCGGGATCATTTCCAGGGCTCTGAAATCCTCATTCGTCGTGGCATGATCGTAAAAGTACATAAATATGACGTCCTCGGTCTCCTCCATTGCCTTGAATGATGTCGCATTAACATCGGGAATGCCGCTGGCGAGGTCGACTGCCTTGTCAGCAAATTGTACAAAGTCGCCCAGGCCACGAAGACCCGAGTACTCCGCTCTCTCGCCGCCCTTGAAGAAACTAATCGTCGGGTATGCCGTGGCATGAACGTCCTTACAGAGCCTAGACTCCTTGTCGCAGTTGACTTCGCCAATATTCAACCTGCCTCGCATTGTCTTGGCAAGTTGCTCCCAAGTAGGGCCCATTGCCTTGCAATGGGGACACCAAGGGGCATAGAATTTGATGAACCAAGCGTCCTGGGTCTGGGTCACTAACTTCTGGAAGCTTTCGGCCGTGAAAGGAATTGATACACCCTCAGGGTTAGGCGTGACAGTTGGTTTTTTAGGCTTTCTCTCCTTTTCTAATTCTCCAGCTGTGGGAACCTTCCAGTCATTTCCCAATGGCTTCTTGGAAGGCTTGCCATCCTCATCCTTCTTGGCGTCCTCATTCTTCTTGGGCTCCTCGTTCTTCTTAGGCTCCTCATTCTTCTTGGGCTCTTCATCCTTCTTTACATCATCCTCAGTAGTGGTTGTAGGTTTCTTTGGGGACTCTGTGGCACCTGGTTCAGGCAAGTCTATAGTCTTGGGCCGGGAACCAGGATGTTCTTTTTCGAGTCCCCTTTCAATCAAATTGTGAACAACGGTTATACCCTTGGCGCCCTGAACCCGATCAAACGCTGCGCCGTTTTCGAACAGAACTGTCGTTGGGAATGCCGCAACATCGTGCTCGCTGCACAGATCTGCATAAACTGTGCAGTCTATCACACCGAATCTGAAGCCGTAGTAGCTCTCGAAAGTTGAATCGTCTTTAGGTTTCGATGTGTAATAGAACTCATACAGGGTCTGGAATGTTGGGGCGAATGCCATACAGTGTCCGCACCACGGGCTAAACATTTAGTCAGTTCATGATAATTAAAAATGAAGAGCAACACGTTGCGTCGTACCTGAAGTGCTTGACTAGAAGCCATTTGCTCTTTTTGACCTCATCGGCCCAATTTGATGGTGTCAGCTCAACCAGCGGTGGAACGGTCTGGTTATTGAATATGGTACTCTGAACAGCATCCTTTTCTGTTTCCGAGGCTCCAGACGCTTCCGCCCCGACCAGAGTCAGCGCGCTGGCCAGGAGCGAAAGGATGCTCGATCTCATGTGTGGCGACGCGATGCACTTCGCCAAGTGCGGATCCTATTTCGGGGACAGAAGACAATCCGGGAAATCAGAGGGAGAGGGAACTGGCAACGGGAGGCAAAAAGTCGAATACTAACGTCGTCACTCGAACCTGGAATAGTATAAGTGATGCGACGTTGGGGACGGTTGATTCGGTGACCCAGAGCAGAATGAATTTTGAAGGCGATGCGAGGACTGGAAATTGGTGGATTTGTCGTAATAAAATAGAAATGAATGAAGGCACCTGAGGTGTGATCGCTTCCAGGCGAAACCCCAATGCCACTAGAGAAATGTCGATGGGAAAACAGACGACAGTTGGCGCGGCAGAGGCGAAACGGACGGGAAAAGGGTCAACGTCAATGTGTCAGGAGTCATTTGCCAAACAGTCCATGCCATGCCACATAGGTGGCCTAAACGCTGCAAACGAAAAGCTGTATCAGCCACATACCTGCACCGCCACAGAACGGGGTGCTTCGCGCCCCGCTTCCTGGCTGTGAACGGATCTGCGAACTGAAGGCTCCATTATTGAATTACAGGGATGTTGCACCTCCAAATGGAAAGAATCCTGCCTTCCCATCTTGTTCACCATTGCAAGACAGTGGCAGGTCGCCGCGTATCACGCACCCAGGACTCACAAACCGCAGCGTAGACTTTTTCGTGTCTAACTAGCGGATTTCGTCATCTCGCATTATTTGTCCAATGATACAACGAGATACGGAGTAGATGCTACTGCATCCGCGCAAAGGATTGAAACGTGTTAATAACTATAAGTCTCCGTCTTTTCCAAGAGTCATCAAAACATGTGTCAAGGTACCCCGCACTACGCTTTGAATATATTTCGGTGGCCTATCATTGACATTTCTCACATTTATTACACCTGTCGGTCTGCTTCATGACTTCAGCTGTCCTTGGCCAAAGCCCGACGACCGTGATGGAGCGACATCAAAAGCGGCAGCGAGTGCATGATTTGGAGCAAAATGATGCGCCTACATCACTGTCGGCTCCCATTAGCCCTCCTCGGAAGAGTCAGCGTCGTGAATCGGAGCGGCTGGCCTCACCGTGGCAATTAACCTGGATACGGGATCTTCCCGAGGAACTCAACTACGACGCTGTCACCTTGAAGGATCTTCTTGGCGATCCACTCATCAGCGATTGCTGGGAGTTCAACTACCTGCACGACGTTCCATTCTTGATGGACGCTTTTGACCAGGATACAAGACACCTTGTAAATGTGCACGTTGTCCACGGATTCTGGAAAAGAGATGATCCACATCGGTTGGCGCTCACGGTAAGGATTGCTTCCATCACGCTAAAGAATTCCCAGAAGATTATCTGTCTTGGATCCTAATACAGTAACATAGGCGGAATCGTCTGGATTTGATAATGTGAAACTCCATGTGGCTCCGATGCCGGAAATGTTTGGCACTCATCACTCGAAAATGATGGTACTCTTCCGCCACGACAACACTGCAGAGATTATTATTCACACAGCCAATATGATACCAAAGGACTGGACGAATATGACGAATGCCGTCTGGAGGACCCCCCGATTATCTCAGTTGCCACCAGGGTTTAGGCAACTGCAAGAGTATTGCGACCTGCCAATCGGCAGCGGCGAGAGATTCAAGGCCGATCTCCTCAATTATTTAAAGTCATATGACAGTCGAAAACTCACATGCCGAACACTGATAGATCGACTTGTTCAATATGATTTCTCCAGCGTCAAAGGTGCGCTTATAGCCAGTGTCCCTGGAAAACATGACATACATGACCTGTCCGGAACGGCGTATGGCTGGTCTGGTGTAAAGAGGTACCTGAGTTCAGTTCCGTGCAAAGAAGGTAGTTCAGAAATTGTGTCACAAGTATCTTCTATTGCAACACTAGGGGCCAAAGATACTTGGCTCCAGAAAACACTTTTCGACTCTCTTGCAACAAGCAAGACGAAGTCCTTACAACGACCAAAGTTTAGCATCGTATTTCCCACAGCAGATGAAATAAGACAGTCTCTAGATGGTTATGCATCTGGCGCCTCGATTCATACTAAAATTCAGTCATCTCAACAAGCTCAGCAACTGGGTTATCTACGGCGCATCTTACATCACTGGGCCAACGACAGTCCAGACGGCATTGGTGAGTCTTGTTCGCCTTGGCTTGTCCGCTCTTACCAAATGAAGACTTTTTGTTTTTTTGTCTGACTTGGGACAGCCTCGTCACCTGAAATCAAAACTAGAAACGGTGGACGAGACAGGGCAGCTCCACACATTAAGACTTATATTCGCTATAACGAGGAGGGTTCGATTGACTGGGCCATGCTTACATCTGCCAACATTTCAAAACAGGCATGGGGAGAGGCCTCGAGGCCGTCGGGTGAGCTGAGAGTGGCATCTTGGGAGATTGGCGTTCTGGTATGGCCTGGTCTAGTCGGCCAGGATGTTTCAATGGTCGGGACCTTTCAGTCTGATGTGCCGAAGAAACCAAAAGAACAAGCTAGCTCCAAAGCTGATGCTAGCGGCGTCTTGATGGGAGTCAGGATACCTTATAGCCTACCACTACAACGGTACGGCGCGGAAGAAGTGCCATGGGTCGCAACAATGCAGCACAGCGAACCGGATCGTTTCGGTCGGCAATGGATGGAATGATTCTCCGAAGAAGCTTATTGTGTATTCCGGGTAGGATGTGGCTGATTGTGACCTTGCCAATTTGATGCATGTTGACATATCGGGCGACATGGGCTGCAGAAAAACAATGCCTAGCACAAACAACGTATGTACGTACTGCAATGCGCATATTCCGCCCAGTGTCACCAGATGCAATCGACGCCGGTGTAACCTCTCACCAGAGCCTCAACGAGGAGGCCCTCGATTGTCACACCAGCGAGTCAGCTACTCAGCCTACTCTCCCGAATTTGACAGTGGCAGCACTCAGTACGATGAATGTCTTACATAGAGTACTCCGTACATGAAGTCAAGGATTGGTTGTTGAACAAATGGCAAGCGGGATTGGTCCGACCTATGTCGAAGCGATGGCCAATGGCGGCGACGTACTCGGAACCGGCTGGAAATATCGGGCTAGGCGTGTCTCGTACGCTTTTTGTCCTCGTGAGTGGCGTTGACGGTTGTGTGACTGCCCAAGGCAACCACCTTGGGTACTTGCTAGCGGCGCGCAGACCTGTAACTATGAGGATATCAAAAGTTTGGGTCTGGTCATTAGACCTGGCCGTCCCACTTTTGATGACAGCCGAAGCCAACCTGGACTTCAATGTTGGACATTACTCCAAGACCCGCCTATTCCTCTTTGGAATGACGGGTCCATGACCCCGTCCAAAGTTGGGTCATCGTGGGATTTTTAGTTTTTATTTTCTTCCTTCCTCAACCACACCACGTGCCTACCGTGCTCAGTATCATCACTTCTCTGGCACGTTGGAGAGAGAGGAACTACAGGCTTGTACTGTTATCTGCTTGTCATTGGCCCCTTCGAATATGTTTTGTTAGGGAAATTGCTGCTTTTTCGCACCTCCATATGTTCCATGACAACAGACAGTAGACTGTGTCGTCGCATAGCATTGCTTTGCCATTCACGCATCGCCTAACTTCTGCCTCTTCCCGCCAGCCAGGGCTGGTCCAAATAGCCTCGCTCCTCGTCGCAGAACGTCTCTTTCTACCTTTCGAGTACCCTCGGGCCAGTCAAAATGGAGCATGGCAGAAGCATGGGAACCTCGCCCAGTCGCCGCGATGTGTTGTCAAGTTCAGCCCAGCAGAGGTTTCTGTCTAGCTCCCCATTAGCTGGACGATTTCTTGCAGAAGACATAGCCGCTTGTTCCGACGACGACTATGACGACACCGTCATCGAGGACCAAGGGGAAGCAGAACGTCCCAGTCACCTCATGTATCGCCGCCCCAGCGGCGTTGCCTATGGCGGAACAAGACCAGTTTTCAATGCGCAGCCCATTGACGAGCCCATCCTGACGCCCATGGAGAGAAGGCAGTCTCGCCATGCTGAAAGAAGTCTCCTGCGAGACAACCATGTGCTGCCCCCCAAGCACGCAAACCAGAAACAGAGGCCATCCTTTGCCCGTCGTTTGTACAACAGACTCTTCAGCACAAAGCTCCCCCGAGAGGCCGTCGACGAGGAATCGCCCGAATACCCGCCCACAGAAACCTCGCCGCTCCTGAATGGACATGGACATGGTCAGGGCGTGGGCTCCGATGCCGGGTCCGGGTCCGGGTCAGCAGATGATGGATTGGAGCAACAGTGGGAAGAAGCCATTGCGTCTGGCCGACTGCAAACGACGTGGCAGAGAGAGACAAAGACGATTGTGGCCTATTCTTGGCCACTCATTATCACTTTTGCCTTGCAATATTCTATTAATGTGACGAGTATTTTTGCCGTGGGCAGAATTGGCAGGGTTGAGCTCGGTGCTGTTTCATGTAAGTCATCTTATCCATGGCGCTCCATATGAACAGGATAGGAATGCAAAAAAAGACATCCCAGAAAGACTAACGCCGACGCCATAGTGGCCAACATGTCACAAGCAATCAGTTGCCTCGCCCCCTTCCAAGGCTTAGCAACAAGTCTGGACACACTCTGCGCCCAAGCGTACGGTTCAGGCCACAAGCACCTGGTCGGGTTACAATGCCAGCGCATGGCATGCTTTCTCATGTTCATGTCACTCCCGGTCGCTATCCTCTGGCTATTCGCCGACAGAATCCTCGTCCACGTCGTCCCTGACGCAGAAACCGCCCGTCTGGCTGCTCTGTATCTCAAAGTCATGATTGCCAGCATCCCCGGCATCATCCTCTTCGAAGTCGGCAAGCGATTCACCCAGGCGCAGGGCCTTTTCCGGGCAACTACTTACGTGCTCCTTGTTGCGGCCCCCATCAACATCTTTATCAATTGGCTTCTTGTCTGGAGACTGGGTCTCGGTTTCGTCGGCGCCCCAATTGCCGTCGCCATCACGGAGAGCTTATTGCCAATCCTTCTCCTCTTGTACATCGTCTTTGTTGATGGCAGGCAGTGCTGGGGCGGCTTCAGCAAGCGCATCTTCTCCAACTGGTGGATCATGATTAAGCTTGCTCTCCCTGGCATGATCATGGTCGAGGCGGAATGGTTCGCCTTTGAGATTATGACTCTCTTGGCTGGCCAGCTCGGCACCGAGTACCTCGCTGCGCAGAGCGTCCTTGTCACCCTATCCAGTATCTCTTACCAGATGCCGTTTCCCATGTCCATCGCTGCGTCTACACGAGTGGCAAACCTCATGGGCGCAGGGCTTGTGGATGCCGCCAAAATAGCTGGCAAAGTGGTGCGTGGAATCTCACTCCCTCCGTCTTCTGCCCTGTCTCTCATCCACCTTCTACTAACACAGAGTATATAGACCTTTGTACTGGCGAGCATTCTTGGCGCCCTCAACGTCACCATATTCTCGTCCCTCCGCTTCCACCTCCCCATCCTCTTCACCAACGACCCAGAAGTCATCAAGATTGTCGCCAGCGTCCTCCCCCTTGTGGCCGTCATGCAACTTTTTGATGGTCTCGGCGCAGGAGCTCACGGTCTCCTCCGCGGCATTGGCAAGCAATCCATTGGTGGGCCAGCTAATCTCATCTCCTACTACGTGATTTCCCTCCCCATCTCGCTTGGCCTTGCGTTCGGCTTGGGCTGGAACCTTGACGGCTTGTGGATCGGTCTTACGATCGGCTTGGCGCTGTAAGTGCTCTTTCCTGCCTTTTTTGCAAAATCCATTTTGGAAAAAAGAACTGACGTTTTGTAGGGTGTCTGTCATCGAATACACATACCTCCTCCACACAGATTGGCATAAAGCCGCCCTTGAAGCAGAGGCCCGAAATGCCGCCGGTTAAGGATCCTTAATTACTCACATCTATATCCAGTTGCTCGTATATTCTGACGACTTGTTTCTTTATTTTCCTTTTTTAACTTTTTGCAATATACCCTCCCATCCTGGTTGGATCATAAGCATACACAAAAGGTGATGATGGCATTACAAGCATTGTTTTGGAAAGAATCTCGCATGTTCGCTTGGAAGCAAGGCGTTGTATAGTAAACGGCCGCCGTGTACTGGATATGCTTCTCTTGATAGCGTGAAAAGAAACCGGCGCGGTGTTTTCTCTGCCCTCGTATGTGAAACATGCTTCCTTTGTTTTGTGCCTTTGGATGTCCGCAGTAGCCGTGGTGTCATTTTGTACAGGCCATTCACTGGAGCAAGATCAAGCCCCTGAAAAAGCATAGATGTGCTACCTGCGTATCATACAAGACCCAAGTAATTTCCGCTCTACTTTGTCCAGTTTCTGCTTAGTTGCTGAATCCCCTCTCCTTCCCCCCCCCCCCCCCCCCCCCCCCCCCCCCCCCCCCCCCCTTTTTTTTATTGACCAAAAGTTTCGGTCCATCAACACTCCTGTTCCGTGAGAAACGAAAAAAAAAAAAATACATCCAAACTCCAATTTACCATTCCGATTGAACCGCGCCAGGTCCAAGCCTAACTCAGCATAGAGTGTGTTCGGATACCCTTGGGACCGAGCTCGCTACACGACCATCAGTAAGTATACGCTGCAAAATCGACAGAACAGAAAGGGTCAAATAGTTAGAATGGCACGTACTTGTAGTCTACTCTGCTCAGGCTCATCAACCGCTGCGCCTCGATACTCTGCGCGTCCATATTAGAGTGCAGACTAAAGGCGATTCGCGCAGCGACCTGCGCGCCGAGAAACATGGCCTCCTCGAAGCCATTCTTGGTCCACTCGGTCAAGTATCCCGGCAAATTGGCCGTCTTGATGCTCGTGGGTGTCTGGCTGTGGAAATGATGGCCCGCGGGACCGGCGGCGTCGGAGCCGGCGGCGGGGGTAGCGGCTGCTCCTGTGCCGCCGGCCGCTCCAATGCCCAGGGTGCTGGCTGTGGTGGCAGCCTGGAGAAGGGGGTTCACGCCGCTCGTGGAAAGCTGGTGCGGGACGCCGGTGAATGAACCTGTGGGCGTTTGGGATCCCGTGCCTGAAGGAGTGGCCATGTTGGAGGGCAGCTCCGAGGTGAACATGGTGGCGGTGGAAGGCGAGATGAGATGACGGGCGTTGAGAGTCTGGAGGATGTTCTCCTTGAGGCCACGGAGACGGGACCCGTTGCCAACGAAGACGAGATTGTCCCAGCACTGGGGCCGCATGTACATGTCGTCGATGCCTTGGATAGTGCGGTAGATGGCGGTGACGATGCGGTCAATCTCGTGGCGGTCCGCGAAAGTGAATCGCTCGAGACCGACTTCGATGTCGCGGCGGACGCGCTTGGGCCTGTAGTCTGGGGTGTCGGGGACGGAGACGGTGTGCTCTGCTTGTGTGATGTCGGGTTTGGACTCTGCAACTGCCGGGGCCGGAACTGCTGCGGGCAAAGCGCCGTCACTGGTGAATTCAGCCGGTTTGGCTTCAGTTTCTCCGCCATTGGAGGCGGGCGCGGCGCCATCTACAGGAGGAGCAGAGTTAGATTCGCCTTCCTTGGGAGGCTGATGGCCTGGAGCGGGCTTGTCGCCTGGCGTGTCTGTTGCGCCGTTTGTACCATTTTGCTTGGGTTCGGGGGGGACCAGCTCCTGGACAATCTCCTCGAAAAAAAAGGTATTCATCTTCCTCTTGGAATTGGGGAGTCGAGCGGGTTTGGCTGGCGCAACATCGGCATCCTGAACCTTTGGTTTCCGGCCGGGTTTTCCCTTCTCCTTTTCTTTCTTGGCAAGGAACTCCTTGGTTTGACCGCTCGTCACAATCGCCGCGACATCCAAAACACCATCATCGTCGCCGTTATTGTTGTTTGCGTATTCGCCATCACCGTTATCACCACCACCTGTGGCAGAAGGCTTGACGGGCTCAGCAGGCTTGCTTGCATCTGCTGCTTGCACCGCGGCGGCGGCTGAGCCACCCGGCAGAGCTCCAGCAGGCGCCGAGTCCTCGGGCAGTTCCACGAGTCCCAGCTCGTTAGCAGCATAAGGAAGAACCTCGCAAATGGTGCTCTTCTTCAACTGCTCGGCCATGCCGTGGGTAAAGCTCTTGCCTTTCAACAATTTCATCAATCGTTGCGTGAAGACCTCCCCGCCGCTGATGGGACTGTCAGCACCCGATGATCCCACATCAATGTGATTCACAACTCGCCCATCGTGAATTGCCGTTACATCAACCTTTTCGTAGCCGATGTCAATAACGGTCATGTTGGGCCACTTGAGACCGTATTGCGTTGCGATGCCGCTGTGGATCATGCAAAGCGCAGGCGTCCGCGTCTTCTCAAAAATATACTGGGCGATGGCTTCACAATCGGGTCTCGTCCATTGGGGAGAAGCCATTAGCATAATGGGGGTGTTGTGGTAGGTCGTCGTGAGCAAGCTGTGAACATGGTCGAGGAAGGCAAGGAAGGCATCCATTTGGACGATACGTCCGCCTTGTTTCGGGCATTGTCAGTCTTCTCTTGTGCAAATTGAGTCTGTTCGACTGCATCCCCAGGTGCAGTTTTATAGCTGGGCCATCTCGGCATACCTTGGATTGGATACGTAGCACCCTTGTCCTCGTCTACATCCTCCACCCATTCCTGCTGCTCGACGCCATTCACAACCTTGGAGCGCTGAAACGTATAGTACGGCCGCCACTCGTCTCCGTCTTTGAACATCCTCGTGGGAATGCGATGCATCGGAGGCGTCAGTTCGACACATCCCAGCTGCGCCATTGTTGTCCTGCTGCCAGGGCAGATAATCAGGATCTGCTCCTCGCGCCATTTCGCTTGCGAGCTGGACATGTTGGGCAGCGAAGTTCGCCTCCGTTTCCGCGGAGTCGCGTGCCGGCTTTATGTAGGAGGCAATTGGTAGCCCCGGCGCTAGCACTCGGCGGGATCTTGGGATGCGTCGCTCGTTTTAATGTGTGGCTGCATGCGCGCTCAGCGTTGTCGCGAAGGATGCCGTGCATGAGAGAGCAACCGTTGGCGACGAGGCTTGGAGTCTTTGCGCGCCTGCAGCCTTGTGGCGGGTGGGATCTCGATATGTGGCTTGGCTAATTTGGTGTGGCGGTGCCGGGGTGTGTCCGACTCCAATTGATATCATCAGAGTAGCCATTGATCTGGGAGTCTTCGACCGACTGCAAAAGAGGCGGGAGTCTCGCGCGCGGCACATAAGGATTCTTTAACCCGCCATGTATTATTTGTCTGTTCGACTATTTCTTCCTTGACTCACTTCCAAACTCGCGACAATACTCATGTTCACCAGAGCCTTCCACTTGCTTGCACAGATCTTGGTAATTTGCTGAATGCCCAGTAGGTCCTGAAACGACGTGCCATTACAAGACCAAAAGCGCTCCTCGGCACGCCGTCTCAGCCATTTCTCACACTTCAACAAATCTAACCTAGCAACGAACGTTGAGACAGTTTGTCCTAGCTTGCTTATCCTTCACGCACCCTCCCTTGCCATCATCAGTGAACCAGGGACCACCAGTGCAATCCCGTCGATCATAAAACTCAACGACAATACTATTTGTATAGCGGAGATCAAAGCCGCCAATGGAAGGCGAGAGAGGCACTTGATTCCTTCCACAGGCTAACGTGCGGCCACCGACAGGAGTTCCGCCACACCATTCGTTGCGGTAGTAGTACACGTCGACCGCCGAGGAGACAGCCACAAGGCAGAGGAATGCGAGGCTCTTCATTTCATGTGTGTGTGCGTCTTTCTCTTTGTTCAAGAATGAACTCTTCAACAAGGGCCGCAAGAGAAAATTAGGGCTGTCAAATTTCAACATGTAGTCTCAAAGTTCAAGGCATGCAACATGTACGCTTTATATACCATTTGCTGACCGCATATTCACGAGGATATAAAGTGCTGTTTGAGCTGTTACCTACACCAACCCATTGCTACTAACACTGCCCGAGGGGGGGGAAAAAAGCACTTCTTCCCAAATACGATGATACGAGCTATGCCCGCACAGAAGCAATACAGTTGGGGCATCCAATCGAATCAATGCCGAGAGGAGGGGAAATGCAGCGTGCAGTAATGTAATGTGAGCTTGGTCTGTAGGCGTGTCGGCCTCTGCCAGTCACGCGGGCTGCATAGTAAGACGGGTGGAATTCGCCCCGACAACTTGTACAGTGTTTTGTATGTGTAGAGAGGGATTGGAAGGGGTATTATTTATATTGACAAGCTCCCTGGCCACATGGAAACTTGGACTCGAGATTTTGCATCAGGGTCCCTTGGGACTATCATCACGGCTAGCCACCCGGTTACGGATTCCCCGGCCCGGAGGCTGCTGGGTGGTTTGCCGGACCTCCACGACGGATATGGTTGCAGATACGATGAAACATATATATCATGGCGAGGAAGAACTCAACATGTTAAAACTATACGCAACCCAATACGAGCACAGCTTAGCCGCCCGGTGACCAGCTGAAACCCCAGAGGGTAGCATTGCAACCCTGCCGACACCAACGTGGAAATGGTTGGAAATTGAGCCTAGCGGAACAAGTCGAGCATCCAGTCCCGTAAAAGTCGTTCGAGAGGGTTCGGGTTCGGGTTTGGGTTCACTGACCACATGGAGACCACAAAGAATTTCAACGGCTCACGTCTTTGCACGCAAGCTGAGTTGTCATGACGACGCTATTTCAAGGCACATCATTCGTTATTAGATAGATACCACATTATGTCTCTAATTGAACCACCTAGAAAACTCCCTTAAGCCCGATTCCTTTCCCATCCCATCATGTGGTCGGACATATCGCTCATCCATTTCAATTCCAAAATTTCCCAATATTGCACAATAAAGGAAGGCATGAAGCTCAAATAACGCCATAAAGCGCAGTCCAAAAGCCCACCACGTACCTCCAGGTAATCGACGCCTAGCAAGAGTGATCCAAACGCCTTGTCCCAAACTGTAACAACGAGTTCAGTTATGATACTCGAGCCCGTCCCCACAAGTAATATACACCTCAATGCCCCCTACCAATTATGTGTCGATATGAAAGATAAAACAGGTCTGCTTTTTTGCAAAGTGTCGCCAAATAGTTCGTCAAGTATAATAGACTGACATCGTCAATTAGAGATTCCCCGTGCCCTCCCAGTGCCACTTTCCCATTCTTTCAGAGTAGTGATGCGTCATAACTTCATAGTGTTCTATATCTCGCTCTTCTTCACCTCTAAGCGGATGTAACAGTAATTTCCGATGCTGCCGAAACTGGCGTTTTAGCTGTCCGGTTTTCTGCATTCTTTTCGACTTCCAATTCTACTTCTTTCGCAATCTTCTTGGGCGTGTCTTCTTCCGTTGAGTATTCGACCACGGACAATGGTCGTTCAGAATTGGGAGTGGTCAAAGACGACTGGTCAATACTCCAACGATCCTCCGTCATACCAGTGTAAATAGAAGAAGTGTGTTTCTTGCTTGTAGTCGAGTCCGAATTGTCTATGGGTGTTTTGATGGACTCATCATCCTCCGTCGCGCGCTCCTCAGCGGAGCCATAATCTGACTCGGCCTCCTCGAGCCTGGAGGTCAAGTCCTCGGCGTCTGTGTCTGCAGGTAACGGAACATTTTCTGGGATGGTGGATTTATTAGGGACAATTTTCTCGACCGACTTCACAGTGTCGCTATGCTTGGCTTCTTCATCCGTATCATCAACGGGAAGATTGCCCGGCATGACGGCCTCGTTGGTGGATGGCGAGGCCTTACTAGCCTCATCCGCTTGGAGTTTGTCCGCCAGTGTCTCCCCTAGTAAGACATCGTCGACGTTATTGCCGTGAGTTTGACCGAGATCGGCCGACTTGTTAGATACTATAACGTGTGTCGGACTTTGTTGGGTTTGATCATTTTGGATATCTTCCTCGCCACGCAAGTCAGCTTCGCTGAACGCCTGGCGCAGAGGGCTCAGAGTTGTGCCACTTTCAGTGCAGTTGTCGCCTTTCATCGATCTAGAGTTTCTCGCTGGGCTCCTTGTGGGCAGTGGAGGAGGAACTCGCTTGGGAATCGTGACCACGCTGCCCTTTGCCTGGATCATTCGCGAGGCCACCGCCCTGGTCCTGGTAGGTTGCACCTGGGCAACCTCAAATACAACGGGCTCTTCATCGGAGTCATCCAAATCATCCTCGTCATCGGCATCGTTGGTGTCGTATTCTAGTTCGTCCTCGTCGTCCTGCATCTGATGAGTCTCCTCCTCCTTGATTGAGGCCCCGGTTGGCTGCTCAGTGTCTCGACTGCTGCGAGACGACGGGACAGAAGCCCGAAGCCTGTTCCTGGGGGGAATCGCCGGCTCTTCAGCAGGAAGGGAAAGGTCAATTGAGTGTTCCTGGCTGAGGTGTCTCAATGGTGTGAAATCGACAGCGGTGTAGTCGACTTCATCATCCTCCTTAACCTCCGGGATGCGGTCAATAGAGACACCTTCGTGGCCATCTTCGCTTTGGCCTGGGCTCGGTGTAGTTTCTGCTGTTGCACCACCAGTTTGTGTTCCCGCATCCGTCATCTGACTCTTAACGGTGCGAGAAGACAATACGCTGGCTCGGTTGCTCTTGCTTACAAAGGTTTCGATGCTCTGTCGTCCGAACTTGGAAAGGGTTGGGCTGCGAGTGTTGGAGTTGATTTCAAATTGGTTGCTCGCCGGTCGTAGACGGGTGCCAGCCTCGCGAATCTCGAGACCAGCCATTTCCAAAGCAAGGACGCCAAACGGATCGGGATCATCGGGTTTGGGGCGTCCAAAAACCGATCGTGGAGACGCTGGTGTAGACTTGGGGGTAGCAATGACCGCGTCGCCAGGGGCGGGCTCGATAGCAGTTTGTTCGATAATTGCCTTGTCGTAGTCAGTCCGGCCTTCAGCCATCTTGATGACTTCGAACAATGGCCTAGTTTCCTCAACATGGCGCGCAACATTGCCGGCGAGAATATCCATTTGGGTCACGTCGACGCCGTAGAAACGCTCGTTCTCGTTGCCTCGCTCCGTGAGAATGCAGCCCTGCAAATTGACGGCTTGGTGTTGGCCGCGGGCTTTCATGTACGCTAAAACTGTATTATCAAGATCCTTCCAGTTAAAGTTGGTATGGTCGGCGTCCATGGTAACTGAGGGTCCGTTGTTCAATGTCACGTCCTCACCAAGAGTGACGCGGGGCCGAGTGATTGACTCCAAAGCGGAGAGATTGGTTACAACAAGGACACAATCGTAAACATCGACACCTATTATGAAGCTGAGCGTCGGCGTATGAAGCATAATACCTGAAGGCGGCGACCATGTCCCATCGGATTTCCTGGCAATGAGAATGCCGGAGCCACCGGACCCCGTCATCCACAGGCCGCTCCTCATACATGTGAAGACGGCGATGCCTGCGGCGTTTTGTATTATGCGCCTGGGTATCTTTTTGGTGATTTGGAGAGGGGACTGAGGGCCCGAGACTGAGGTACGCGCTGAGGTGTCGCCGTCTATCGGAGCAAGATAACCATCGACTATTCATTGTCGCCGCCATGTTAGTAACTTGCGTAGAGGACCATCGATAGCAAGGCAAGGAAAAGACAGTTGAATAGAGACGAGAAGCACCCGGATTCAAACGCACCACAAAAGGACTTTAAAATGCGGGCTGCCTTGAGGCACTCCATGTCTAGTGTTGAAGGCCAGAAGGCCTCGCGTTGGACCCTGCCGCCATGGCCAGTGGCATTGGCATTAGCAGCGGCAACATTAATCTGGGCAAGAGACTTGGCGACCGAGGAATTAGAGGCTTTATTAGAATTGCTATTGCGGCCGGCCCAGCCAAAAATCCCGCCTGGTTTCAGGGTAGTAGAGGCAGCAGCAGAGCCGGAGGTCGAGTTTCGTTTGTCCCATGAGGGCAGAAGCGATGACATGCGCTGCATATTGGGCGGGAAGGGCAAGGCCGCCTCTCTGTCGTCACCGTCGTCGCTCAGGCGATGACCCGACAGAGAGGAAGAAGTCGAGAGTCGGAAGAGGGGCCCAGCAAAGCAGCCTGGCGTGCAGAGATGCCGCCCAAGTCGACGATGGGGGGGGGAGGAGGAGGTCGACGATGAGCAGGAAGGACGTCGAGATAAACCAGAGCCAGAAAGCAAGTATTGAGTATTGCGCTGGCAGAGGAGCACTTGGGCACTTTACATGGAGAACCCATGACCCAGGCGCGCAGGTACTCCGTACTCAGTCTTTGATACGCGGGTACATGCAAGGACGTGGTAGCGGGAGAGACCAGCACTGAGTCTGATTCAAACTGGCTCAAGGGTTGACTGGCATCTGGAGCCATGACTGGACATCGCTGAGGCGGCGCTGGGGGCACTGTGGGCGCTGGGCATATCCACTGAGCGTCGCCACGCACGCTCAAGCATTTTGACCTGCGGCTTCTCGCATCGATGGATCGCTGTGGGCCCCCAAGCTTCTAAGTTTGAACATCGTAATTGCAAGGGCATGCCTGGCGCGTTTACGGTCGCACAGAATGTACAGCCATCGCATGTCAGCGCGTCATTCAAGGGTCTGGCCAGTTCGGATCGCTATTTCAGGGACATTGCTCCGTTGCGCAGCCCTGGCCTAAATGAGCTAGTAGGAGAATCCGGTCAGCTTTTTTTTTTTTTTTTTTCCCCTTCTTCCACAAATATGATTACAATGCGCGCAGTTCACCGACTCGCCGGCACTCGGCCACCTCCTGTCGGCAAGCGGCATCGAGCCTATGTATGTGCTGACCCCTAGTCACGAGGTATTTACTATCAATTTTTGCCTCGCCCAAACTGTCCGAGGGACAGGCGTCAGCCAGCATGCGGCCATCGGGCTTGGAGGCCCGGGTTTCAACACCCGAAACTGCAAGCGCATGCTTTTGGCACTCGACCAAGAGCGAGGCCAGCAACTACCAGCACACACACACAACACAACACAGTTGAGTGCAGCACATGCAGCCAGTTCGGAAATGTCAGGGGTGTGCCACAGGTGACGTTGGCTCGAGTGTGGTGGCACCAGCCAATTGCTCCAGGGCGATCTGTGCAACGCAGGGGGCTATCCTTGCACTCTAGCGCTTGGCCCTTGGCGCGCCTCCGCATATTTTGTGTATTTAATGTTAACAGTATAGACTGCGACGCGCAGTCTGCGGCAAAACAGGTTTATCCGCCGGCAAGTATACACTTACATACTATAATATCTTATAATATCAAGCACGATAGTTGGATACATGACCTGGTTAAACACTTGTGCCTCCCACTGTACCTGCTTACAAGTTCTTGGTATGTGGTGGTGCTTAATCAGGTTAACATTGAAGGTGTCAGTGTTTCGTTTCAGTGGCAGTCAGTGGTAGCGGGCGTAGTGGGCGCAGTGGGACCCAGCAACCGTCCTAACATCAATTCGTGTCGACCAGGGTAGTCGAGCGCGACTTGCGACTTCGTATCGCCCAGCCAGTACCCAGGTACTCGGTGCTGCTGGAAATGCGCCGTACAAGGCAAGGTATATGGGTACCTCGGCACCCATAAGGACTCGAGTGACCCCGTACTTGCCTCGTTGTTTCGACTTCGATTGTGCCGCGCCTTCCTGGTCACTCATTGATTTCAAATGTTGCCCCGTGGTCAATTCCACGCCAGTACTGAGCACTTGAGACTTCAGATGGCGTCTTTGACCTACCTAAGTACCTAGGTACTCGGCTTGCATCGTTAAACCAGGCATGTATCGTTGATTCAACCCACATCATGGCGATTGCTCTTGTTTCCGTCTTCCGTCTTGCGTGACATTTTCTATTTGCCTCGCTCCTTGCTCTTCAGTTATCATGGCCAGCTTGCTTTTTCCACATCGCCTGCTCTAGGCCCATCCAGTTCAAATGACAGGATCTGGTGGACACCGACCCTCCCACGAGTCGAACCTTGAAAGATGGAGTCCCCTTCGTTCTACGCACCCAAGCTCCCTGCATCGGATAGCAGTAGTAGTATTATAGACAAACTGAATACTATGTATTGACTACTGGAGTACAAGTGCTCCGTAATTACTGAGGACATGCTTACTATCCGGTATTATGCAGGTGACCCGGTCCCAGCTCTCGCAATACAATTCAATTGGGTGCCACGGCCGTGGAACGAATGTGGAAGCAAGCGTAGCCCAAGAACGACACAACGAAAACACACAAGTCAACCGATCCGTCTTCCGTCTTCCAGGTGCAGCAACTGAGACCTTGCGAAGTTACAGGTTTCGGAGGGGACTCAGACATGGCTTCCTATTTCTCCGCATCTGCCTACTAGCTCAACATCAAACGCTCTCCCACCACCAGGCTCCAAAAGCGTCTGCCGATCGGCCAACGCACATGTGTACTACTCCATGTAAGTTCGTACGGGAACGATAAAGCACCGAGTGTCGTGCATTCTTTTGTCAGTGTGAAGGCATGTCATGGCCGCACGGTTCCCGGGCTACGTGAGCATGCATCACAGTGCAACTGAGCATTCTTCCTCTGATAAAACACATTACTGACAAGAATCAAACTCGGATGGATCGTCAGAAACACAAGGGGACTGCCAATATCACTCTAGCCATCTGCCCATTCATGTCATGACAGGCACACGAAATGGGTGGCTTTTCCCCCTTTGTTCGGAATTCTAGCTCCCGTGCAATGCCGCCCGGTTGTTAGTATCACGAAAGGACCCTGGCGCAACCAAACGTCATGTGCCAAGTCGATTGTCGGGCCGTGTCTAGGCCCTGGAATGCATTCACATCTCGCCGTTGTTTGATAACCCACAGGCATATGCGCCCTTACCTTGAAGCTATTCTCGCGCGCGCCCCTGTCCTGTCGGCAACTCATGTTACGCTGTTGCCTGTTTGTTGAATGTTGAACGAATTGGCGATACCTGATACATATGAGGCTCACACAAGAGAGAATAGAAGCTGCAGAACATAGGGACCTACTTGGGTTGGTACACTGTAGGTAGTAGTATGTACTTGTATTTATTGACTAAAGTAATTTATTTCGGGGTGGTAGGGGTCCCGCTACAGGGCCCCCGGGGTAATTGCTGCCCCCATGCCGCAACGGCAAATTTTGCATGCCAGCCGAGTAACTACCCAGGTACTCGTAGAGATGCCAAACTACTACCTACTAGGGAAGTAGGTGCCAGGTACTACCTGGTGAGGTATGCATCTGCATATGAACTCGACTATTTACTATTATGCTTGCTCTGTCTATTCTGCAAGAGATGGAATAGAGTTTGTCTATTACACGGACGCGACGGACGCGACGGACACCATGATGACTACCTACCAAGTACCTACCTAGGCAGTAGTGAGCTATCGCACAATGGCTGCGAATCCCAAAGTCGTGCAACATTCCGCCCGTATTTGAGCAGCAAGGCGATTCGTCATGGTAAGAGGAATGTAGCCAGAAATATCAACAGTTGCATACCAATAACACTACTGATGCACAGGACCAATGCTTGATTTGCGTTTTGAGCGCATGATCAACACTGCAGTACTAGTATTCCGTGCTCCTGAATAGACCCTCCATGTCTGCATACTTACACATGGCTGCTACAGTGGCAGACGAAAAGTATCTGACCACAGCAGGTACCTGGCTATCGCGCTCCATAACTGTAATATACTGCAGCATATTAGTGTATACTTGTCGGTGGGCAAATATATTCGGCCACAGACTGCACATGTCATAAATAGCGTTTTGCACTCAACAGCGATAAATTGAACTGCCAGTTCCAGAGGCATTGTTCTACAGAACGCAGCTGATGCTACGCGAAGGCGTTGAATTTAACTTTGCCATCTAGTAGTTGGCGCGGTTGTAAATGACGATGCACATAGTACATACATACATGCTTCAACACACAGATGGCAGTGGCCGTGCGGCCCCTCCACCACATCAATTTTTCACAGATGCGGGAAAAGCCTCCGGACGGACAAAAGTGTGAGCTAACCAACAGCAGGACTTGTTCCGAAAACCGCAGGATTGGCGATTGGCCCCCAAAAGCCATCCATCGACGCCGACCTTGCCAGCCGACGCGATCCGTGGGCTTGGCCTTG
Organism: Metarhizium robertsii ARSEF 23; assembly: GCF_000187425.2. NCBI lineage: Eukaryota > Fungi > Ascomycota > Sordariomycetes > Hypocreales > Clavicipitaceae > Metarhizium > Metarhizium robertsii. Next base: position 955,204 of record NW_011942204.1, read on the forward strand.
AAGACGACGCCTGCTCTGCTGCTAACGACTTGCTCTTGAATTGCAGCCACGCAACGCCCTTGTTGCTCCAATTTCCAATCCGTGGCCATCCCTCGAGTTTCGAGACGGTACATACGACTTGCAGCTTGCGGCTTGGTTCCTGGCGAGTACATTCCAGATCGGAGCGGGAGGTGAGAATGGCCAAGGATTTTTGACGCTTGATATATCCATTCTCGAGAGATGCCGAGGTTCAAACCCCAGTGCGTGGGCTTCTTTGCTTGAGTCAAAGGAGTGGTGGCATTTGCTTCTTTTGCCGGCGCAGCATTTGCAATGGATAAGTGCTCGCTCGCAGTGTTGCTTTTCACTACAAGCTGTGTGTGATCTTGGCGATGCAAAAAAAAATTAAAAAAAAATTCACCACGCTCACGTCCTCACGCCGCAAACTAAGAATCCTTGCCGCATACGCCAGAGCATCCCCCCATCCACGACAAGATTTACAGATTCGCCTTTTGCTCCTGCAGTTCCAAATCCACCCATTCAAACATGCCGCGTGCCCTCGTTTCCTCCCCCTTGTACGTGACGACGGCATCGTACCCGCCGACAAAGCCCCTGCCCGCGCCGTCCCTCAACGGCGTATTCACCCTGCCAGCAACCTCGAGCACTTTCCTCCCCGATCCTACCACCACGCTCGCCGTGAACTTCGTCGGCATCCTCGTCTGCCTCCCCGACGAGTCCGTGACAAGCTCGTCGTCCAGGAGCTCAACACGGAGCTCCGTCGTGTACTCGTCAAGGACTCTGCCGTCCGGAACCGTCCGCACGTGGACAAACTTGCGCGGCGGCATGAACCCGTTCCGTACCTCCCCCCACAGAATCTGCCGGCTGTCTCGTAGCTCGACAACGTGGTAGATGAAGTAGTTTGTGGACCTGGCCACTGCGGCGTGTATCTCGAGCGGCAGGCCCGGGGGCGGCTTGCACCGCGCGTATTCGATACAGCCTGAAATAGGAATCGGCTCTCCGGACAGGATGGCCGTCCCGGAGATGGGGAGACTCAAGTGCTCGTAGAACGGGGTGGCTATGAACCACACCGCCTGCGGGCTCATGTCGAACTCGAGCCTGTACTCCCATCCGTGGGTCTCGAAGGCGCCCGTGACTACGGCCTTGTGAGGAAACGAAAACTCCATGCTGAAGTCTTTCCCCCAGCGCAACGGGGTCCCAGAGTCGGGAAACTCGCAGTCCGTGGAGGAGTCGTACCCGCGCACAAAATGGTGGCCCTTGGAAGCGGTGCTTGTCATGACGGTGGTGAGATGTTCTGCATCGTGGACGACTGCCTTGGGCCCGCCGGGTGCGAATTCAGCGTGGTTGAAGATGGTGAGGTCGACGAGTCCTACCAGGATGAGGACATTGAGGTATTGGTAGGGCTGTGGGAGACGCGGGATGTAGATGCCGTAATGAGTCCATCCCCATGGTCCCCCGGATGCATGGAGCGACGGGCGGATAATGTCCCATGCGTTGAAGGGCTGCGCTGTCCGGGCGGATGCCTCGTTGGGGCCAAAGGCTTTTGCCGCCATGCTACGGATGTTTCCTGTTTTTCGTCTTCTTTTCTCTCTCGAGTTTTTGGTGTAGGAAAACGGACATTGGCAGGGCCCGGTAGGTCGCCGTGTGCTGTTGGTGTTGTGTTGTGCCTGCATCATACTCATCTGTATTCCGTACATGAGTTTATATCGCGAGCATGGCCCACATCGTGCCGAGGTAGCGTCTGCCAACATGCGTGTATAAGTGCGTCCGTGACTGGTGCGGACAAGACGCAAGGCTGGTCTCGCCCGTCGGCACTGGCATATACTCCAACGCCGGTCGATGATGCGAACCCTCCGTACGGAGTCTCTCTTTGCTGTAAATCGCACCGTTGACGGGCAACGATTCACGTCCCCTCGGCCCAAAACTTCAACTCCGGCATCTCGCCCTGCCCCAGCAGATATTTCTCCATCGGTCGAGCTGGCGCCAGCCATACATCCTCTGGCACCGCTGGCCCAACTTGGATGGCGTCATGATAAAACCAGCACTTTCCGCCGCTCACGGGATCTGTAAATGCCCCCGCTACTCGGGCTTGTTCCAGCTTCGCCAGTCTCTCGGCTATAATTGCAAAGACGCCGTCCCACGTATTGGCCTCTGTATTGAGGGCCGCGCTCGGCTCTACATATACGTCCTCTACCTTGATCGATTGCCCATCGCTGTCGCTGTCAGTTCCCTCTGAACAAGATATCCCCTTCACATCTACCAGCTCCAACTTCTTCAACGTGTGACCATGTCGTGCCAGAAACACGGCTAGGTTTCGCAATCCAACTTCGGGCCCGATTACTTCCAGAACCTCGAGTTCCGAAATGTAAACCCCCTCCAGAAATGAAGTGCGTGGGCGAACTCGAACCCAGGGGAGGTACTCCAACCGCAACTCTTTCAACTTCGTCTGACGAAGGACTGCGCGCAGCCCCGCCTCCATGGACGACTCTGATTTTCGGTCCAAAACCAGGCTCAACCGCCGTAGCGCCATGAAAAAATCGAATCTAGATGGAGCCTCGGCGATGGCCAGATGCTCATCCGCGCGGCAACACGTTCCAAGCTCCGGTTCGCCGCCAGGATACAGCTCCCCATTCGGTCCCAGCATGGAGATAGGTTCCAGGCTCAGCGTGTCCAGTCCCGTTGCGGCCTTGCACAATTCTCGCATCACCGCATCCTGTATATCAAACACCTCCCTCTTAGCCATACGAATCGACACATCAGCACTGAACAACCTACACGCCTCACTATCCACATCCCACGGACACCGCGTCCACGTCAACGTTACTTCTCTCAAGGACGGCAGCGACCTGAAGGCCTCTACAGCCAAATCCAGTCGGAACTCCCCCAACGCCTTCTTCTGCCGCTGTGTCTGGAAGTACTGCTCCCACTTGTCGTGGAGAATCTCCGACCGAAGCTCCGGCTCGATTAGATAGTGGTGGCTGAAGGAGTCGTGCAGGGCCTTGTACTCATTCAGCCGGGCAAAGTTGAATGTGACGGAGCGTATTCTCCTCGCACATTCAGGAATCCGTGACAGTTGGTAGAGACGAGCGGCGTCTGGTCGCCAGAGGAGGCCGTTAAACTCTTCACAGGCAAGTAAGCTGCGTGTGCGTAGTGATATCAGGCGGCACGCGAGACGGAAAGACCTGAAGTCTTGCAGGTCGAGATGGCTGGCAATGGAGCTGAGGAGCTCGACGGGGAGGTGATCAAGGAGAGTGTGACGGCTGGCGTTCATGGCTGATGGTACGCTCGTCTGGCTTGTGGACAGCCTGCTCCAAAAGACACAAGGCAATGGCAGTGTCAACAAAAGAATAATGGCGAAAAATTAAGATTTAAAAAAACCATCCCCCTCCGGTAATCTTCTCGCGACCCCAGTACAGAAGAAACAGCCAGTCCGGGACGAAACCTCAAAGCTGAGAAGTCAAACACAACTGCGTGCTCCACCTTGCCGCAGAATCGGGGCGCCGCGACTTCTCCCGGAGTACTTAAAGGCAGCGCAATTATCCGCTACTGTGTGTGTACAACGTCCCCCAGCTCCGTACTGACGGAGTACATAGTACTTTATGTACTAGTACTACAAGCTTTGGTTGCAACCTCGAAAGACCCACCTCCGCAGCGCCAGCTCTAAACCTATCGTCAACCTCATCCCGACTCAAATTTCACATCCCGCTCGAGTCCTGGTGCTCGAACCGCCCCCGCTGCACACCGCGATCATCGTCTCGCTTCAACTTCTCGTGTACGGTCAATGATTCGCATCCGCTCCTCGCTTTTGACTACACCCTCCCTCCATCGCTAACGACCACCAGCGCCGCAGGACCATGTATTGACGCCCCCTCTCCCCTTCCCGTCACCAACCGCGCGTTGCATTCCATCTCATCCAACAACAATGCTCAAGTACGTCAACGATGCCGAGCCACTGATGGCCGCATTCACCCGCCACAACTACATCCCATCTAGCTAGCATAAGCAAGCATGGGCGACTAACCCCGACGCAGAGCATACAAGAACCTGTCGCCGAAAACGCGAGCTGGTGTTGGTATCGGCCTCATCGCCTGGAGCTTCGCGGGTCTCTATCTCTCTGACCAGGCCGAAGAAAAGTTTGGGTACAGGCCATCGGAAAAGGATAAGGAGGAGCTGTGGAGGTGGGCACCCAAAGTGACAACTGTTGATAAGTCAGATACTAGCAAGTAATATCTAGACGGCATTGCACATTCAAGGCGCGTGGTTGGGCACACATGTCGGAACAAGACAAATGCGAGCACATTGAAATCATTCCTTGTTCACATCCCATTGGTAATAATAGGCCAAAAATATCGTCACAACCCGTGATCATTTCATCTTTCTACCATATAAACGTATTGCGATAAGCAAAACAAGCACTAATTTTCTACATCCGAACCGCCCTTCGTGCAACCTGTCACCATACCAGCGCATATTACCGGACATAGCGCAGCGAAAACATCATTGATCAGTCCAGGCCATAAAAGTCGTCATAGCCCGCCGTAAACCACAAAGCCGACCGACCGCCCTTTCTATCTTGATCGAAGTCTAGTAATGCAGTAACAACTCCCGTACCTCAGTCTATCCTTGGCGTAAAGCGAGAAAGAAAGAAAAAAATAACAAGAAAAGATGCAATTTGCAGAGCCGGGTGCCGCCAGTGGAATTGATGCCCAAAGGCAGGCCAGGCGTACAAGCATGTACATATGAGGCCATCAGGCCGACGCAAACCCAGGCGTCGATATCCCCACTCAAAGGGTAGGAAGAAATCCCATGAACAAGAAACCAGAAACCATGAAATGAAGAAATGGGGGAAAAACAATAGAATTCAACGCCTCCAAATGCAACCACCACCCTGAAATGCTTTTAGTTTGAGTCATATCATACCGTCTCCTGTCACAATTTGTTTTGTGCATAGGATTCAGTTGTCGACGTCAAGCCCATCCAGAATTGTCTGACTCATGGTGGGGGTAATGGTCTGAATATTCGCGCCAAATCCAAAATATACTCTTCTTCGCCAAACTGTGTAATGGCTTCCTGTACTTCATCCGGCTGTTGTGAAGGGGATGCGCCGACACACTTCAATGCTTTGTATGATGCCACGTATTGGTCCTCATCGTCCTGCTCCAAATCGGCAAATCCAGGGTTCAACAAGATATGTCGAGATATGACAGGCAAGAACATGCCTTCCCGAGAAACCCGGGTGCCATTTTCGCAGAGAGCTGTTTGAGTTGCTTCATCATCATTCCAGCTTTTCTGTAGTTTATCTAGCGCGGACAAAAGCATGACAAATGTGCGAGTATCCATGCCGTGGTGAGCTTCATCAGAGATTGCCGGGTCTATTGGCTGACTTGAACCATCGTATGGTACGATCCAATCAAGAGAAGGAAGCCCGTCCCCAGTATGGAGGTAGTTCAGACTGCCAACCTTTTGCGAGAGTCGAATTATAGCAATCATGATTACTCCCAATATCGTTTTGCCGAGGGAATTCGTACTTCCCAATTTCATTTGCCAGCCATCATCAAGTAAAACTTGACGAACCAAGTGCAACTCGGGTTGTGCAGATCGACGAGTCCCATGTGAATTAACTGATTGGGCTATTTCGTCCCCATTCAACCCGAGAGCCGAAGCGCAGTTGTCAGCGGTAGAAGCATTCCAGGCTGCGTCGTCACAAGGTAGAGGCAAATGAACCTCGGATGGATCAAATTGAGCATGGACGTTGAAGAAAAGTTCGAGAAAAGCATCTAGCATAAAAATAGCATGCATCAGTCGAATGCGCAGCTCTTGTTCTGTCCAGGCTATCCAGTCAAATTGATCGGACTTCAAGTCGTATTGACCATCAACCTCGGGATGATGTAGCACAGAGAAAATAGATAGGTCACCAGAGACGCCTAGCAAACCCAGGCGACGAGACTGCGCAGCTATCATGGGAATTATCTGTAGAGCTCGATGCCTCTGCTGCGAGGTCCCGTTGCCAAAATGAAGTATACTGGTCAGTAGCGCTGCCTGAAGCTCTTCAATAGACGACTTGGTGACCTCAGCAACACCTGCATCATGCAGACTTTCCTCGGAGAAAATTCGACAGTCACGCTCCATAGCGGTCCATAACGCGTCCATCATTTCTTGCACATCTGAGAGCACAACCCGGTTTGAGTAGCATGCGCCAATGCAGCACATGCACGCCGCCAGTCCGGGATGTGCCTCCATGACTCGAAAGGTGCCCGGATGAAGTATAGGAACATGCTCGTGGAAGTGAGTGTACTGGTCGACAAAATCTTTAGTATTATCAGGGGAGAAGTAGAGGTTCATGCCCGTGAGGGTTGGGTCAATCGCCTCGTTTGGGGGATACAGGAAGTTGAGTATTTGGCTAGAGAGTTGAGAATAAGGGTTTTGAATATTCGTCGGTATGCCCCACATAGAGTAGCAGACGGAATCGCTGGAGCTGCTATCCGTCGCCCCCGAATCGTGATTAGGCCCGGTTTTGGGTGCGATCTGCGTCTGTCCACGATTAGGAGGATGAAATATATTGTTGTTGAGGGGTTGATGCGCACCAGCCTGGAACATCTGAGACCAATCGAGGCCAGATTGTTGGTTCCCGTTAGATCCACCATACATGGGCATTCCGTTCTGACCCGGGGGCATACTGTAGCTAGGCATCTGCTGGTTGTTCATGGAGTTAGACACATTAGCACCATAGGGCTGCGGGGCTCCCATGCTGGGGGCCATGTTATTCCGGTCCTGGTTGGCGCTGCTGGAACGAGAGAGATGGCTCTGGTCACCAGCCATGTTATTCATGCCGTCAGAGACGGGAACCATGCCAAAGGGATGAACCATGCCCTCAGCAGGCATGTTGTTCAAGCCATTGAGGTGGTTCAAGTCGGCCTCGTTGCCGAGGCCAACGGCCTTTTGAGCCTGAGCATTCTTTTTAACGTGAGCCTGAGGGTGGGACAGGTGGCTAGCTCCTGTGGGGTTTCCACGGCGAATGGAGCACTTTTGGAAGTGGCGCTTCAAAATGTCACTTCGAGAAAACGTATCACGGCAAAGCACGCACATGTAGGGGCGATCACCAGTATCTAGATACTCAAGTGGTTAGCATGCGCAAGTTGCGCGAAGAGAAACAGTACAGGGGAACAGTGCCACTTGTCTCTTGGGGGGTTTCGAGGCGGGATTGGACTTACGGCGAAGAAGGTGGCGCTTTAAATGCTTTGCATGGAGGTATGTCTTGGTGCAGTGAGGGCAAGGGAACTTGCCGTCCGCGTCCTTGACGGGAATAACGGTGCTCTTCGCACCAGTACCGGCAGTAGGAGCTGCAGGACGACCCGGGGCGCTAGGCAAGATTCCACGGCGACCCTGAGATCCGACAACATGAGTAGGCTGTTCTCCGTCGTGCATGACCGGGTTGGGCTGCATCATCGATCCAGGGCCATAGGGAGACGAGATACCGGGCTGGGCCATAATACCACCGGGTGGCATAGGACGAAGGACTGGAGGTGCACGTCCACCAACGGGGGCGGGAGCAATGGGCTGCGGGTGAGACGCGGCTGTGGTGGTCTGGGGCATCATGGGCGCAGAGGTGCCATATCCTGGGTTAGGAGGATAAGGATTCTGCGTCATTGAGTAGATGCCAGGTCGCTGGGCCGCCTGCGATGTCTGCTGGTAGGGAGGCACATTCGTGGCCGAGTTTGGCGTGTTGGGAGTGCCCGGCGTGCGCGGGGTATGCGGGTGAGAACCGTAGAGAGGCTGCATGGCCGCGGTTGGAGGCTGCAAAGGCGGCAGAGTCTGAGGAAGTGGTGATCCGGTCTGAAGTTGGTTCGGAGAGATCGCGGTGGGAGAAGGATACGTCTGTGCCGCTGAGGTCCCGTTTATACCATGAGTCGGATAGGGAGAACCGTCCATACTCCAGCGCGAGACGCGTCTCTAGACGTGGGTGGGTGATATGAAGGCACGTCGATGTTGACGAGACGTGAGGAAGAATAGGGTTTGGTGATGATTGAGGCAAACGACGACAGCCGAAAGGACCTCAAGTGGAGAGATAGATTCGAAAAGAGAGATCCGAATCTAGATGGAGAGAGATCGAGGTGGGAGAACACAGTCTGCGAGGCCCACGCGAAGATGGCAGTAGGCAAAACGGCGTCGTTCCGTTGAGGTGGATGAGGCTCGAGAAGCAAGTCCCTCTTGAGAGGTGTGGTGTGTTTGGGGGAGGGTTCAGAGTGGAGATATGGGTCTTGATCCTTTTTTATTTTATTTTTTTTTCCCCTTCTTCCCTGACCTAAGCTTGATGGGAGGGGAGAACAGCGAGGAACTGCCAGGTACAGAAACCGCGCGTAGGAGAGGGTGAGGCAAGCCGGAATGGTGGGAGGCGTGTAGTGATGTGGTCAAGGTGACTTGAGGAAAAACCGAGTGGGTGTGTATGAAAAAAAAACTGGTGAGCAAGTCAAGGTATTGATTGACTTTTTTGCTGGTGTGGTGCTGGTGTGGTGCTGGCGTGTTGGACTGCGGCGGAACCGTTGCGATGCTTGTTCGATGGTGGCAAGTGGAGCCTTTCAAGAACCGCAAGCAGATAAGGGTGGTGCTGGGTCCAGAAAAAAAAAGACGAAGGCGTAGTTGTTTTATCAGCTTCTGTTTGCGTGTCGCGCCAATACTCCGCGGGCTCCGCGTTTGGAAACTCGGGCGCGATGCGATTGCAACGGAAAAAAGAGTATTTTACTTGCGCGACGAGGATTGCACGAACCGTGTCTGCCTTGAGGGGAGAGATGTAGGAGGAGAGTTTGGGAAAGGGGATTAAGAGGGAGGGAAAGAGAGGAAGAGGGCAGACAACAGAAAACAGCAGACTGGGGGACGTGAGCACCACCAGGACGAGAGGGTGTGTGAGTAGAGCGACCAGCGCCGACGCCAGGCCGCGGCGGAAACGCCAGGGAGAGGGCTTGTAACGGGTACCAGTGACCTGTCGCCTCTCGGTTACCGCGTTGGCAAAGTACCCTGGTATCTCAGTACCGGGATACCTGAGGTACTTGGGTACCTAGGCCGGGTACGGAGTACTTGGATTTCTATTGTACAGCGCCGCGACACCATGTACCGAGTGGTTTGCAAGCTCTGGCGAGTCGACTGCATGCTTGCGCACTTTTGACTCGTCGGCGTTTCTTGTGCTTTAGCTGTTCGAGTACGAAGGTCACGCGTGGCGGTGTTGGAGGACAGGACCCAGGGCCTGTGAACAGGGAACATCGAACGGACATGGCCTGGAGCAGTGTGAAGGAACAGTGAAGGCGAAGCCTGTTCAAGGCGCTTGCAGCGGAAGATATCCACCAGACCAGGCCTTAGCCTGCTGGCCGGGCCAAGCAATAGCGCACATGTCAGGTATGTACACCCGTCGGTACGAGGGAGAATGGGCAATTAATGCTTCCGTATTAGTGAACATTCCCCTTCCACACCATGCATGCATGTGCCGACTGCGAGGTTCAATATCAATGTCAATGCTGGGCAAAATCCAAGTCGAACCATCGGCTCGTTGCGCAGCTGCGTGAGTCCCGTGCTGTCGCCAGCAGGCTTTGGAAATGCAAAAGTTTGAGATTGATTGCCTTGATACTAGGCAGCAGCCATTCCCCTGACCACTTGGTGACCTGTGAATGACGACAACTGGGACAATAAGCTTTGTCAAAAGTCGCCTCGACCTGTGTTCGACAGTCGACAGTCACGTCTTTGTGCCACTTGATGATGACTACAATATCAGCGACTCCAATCAGCTTCGATCCTGTCCCCTGCTCATCCGCCGAGTCCGCCTTTTGATCCCAGGGAACAGCCAGAGCAAAGGAAGAAGAACCTTTTCGCTTCCATCCCATCTGGTCGAGTCGCGTATGCCGCCGACATCTGACGGTCAGTTCATTTACAATACTACCAGACATGATTAGTCTAGCTCTCAGACTTGGCAGCCTTTCGCCAGGTTAACCCGTCTGGGACCTCCTGAGACCTCCTACATACGTACTTGGGCACACGTTCTCGCATTGATCAATACGACCGGAGCACCTCCGAGCCTCAGGGTGTCAAAGCGGCCGGGCGAGTACTTCGGATGTAGCCATAATAAGTGAGGTCTTGGTCGTGGTCACCAATCGCACGATTCGGAGCCTTCTGTGCGCGTCTGCCACTGACGCGATGGCTCGTCTATCTCACAACTTTCTTGAGTGATTTTCAAAGATACAATGCTCAAACACTAATATACTAGTGGCGTGCGTACTTTGCACTACGTATGCCTATACATACGTAGCAAGACTAGTTAGTTGTATCTTGTTATTCGTCCTTTCTGCTAGATGCATCCAGACCGGACATCATGACGGCCCCAGCGGCGAACGACGGGCACATGGCAGTCTGTTGTTCCAGTCTCTTTACTACAATTACCCTCTCAAAGCCAAGCGCTATTTCCAGCTCCAGCTCCAGCCCAGTCCTATACCGCCAGAGTAGTTCTCAAGAATGTCATGCAAATGGTGCATCAACAGGGATGCGGCGGTAATGCTGCCGATGCTTCAGACCTCGAAGGCGGGAGGGGTGTCCTGCTAATACAGGGAGGTGAATATGAGCACTTGGGCACTAGAGCCATTGGCGACTGTCTGGTTGCAATTACTATCCTTTTTTGGATAAACTATATACCTGGGTGCGCATCATATCGACCATTTTTTCGTGCCCATCTTGTTCCGTGTGACTATCAAAAATTGCGCTCGCCGTGATACGCCATCGACACATACAATGAGTAGCACAAACACCTTTAGTCAGTCATTCGGTACCTAGTGTCCCAGATGTCAAGTGCACAAAAAAAGCTGCAAATTGGATACTATTGCCAGGCCTCTCAGCCACCCGACTAGCCATGCAGCAACAGGCCAGGGATGGATGCTGCCCAAAGAACCCAAACCCATGCCAATTTGCTGTATTTGTCCGTCTTTCATCCATATTGTGCGTGTTCATGTGCATCTCGGCGACCGAGCTTTTGTTCCTGACAAGTTCCTGCAGGTCCAACATCGTCAGCTTCAAGGTCGGAAGACGCCCTCGCTACTACGGCTGCGAGGTATTGTTTGGCTGCCCAATCATCTGGGACATTCCCACAGTTTGGGGCGTGGCGTGGTATATGCCAATACATACATATCTGGATATAGCCTTTTACTCAACGCCAACTCTCAAGAATTGGGCATACTACCTGATTCAATGATCCTTCTGTTCTCCCCCTGGCCACGTAGTGTATTGTATCGTGACCAGATGCTGAGTCCTGTACATGCTCGATTGCTACTAGTCTCTCACCTGGGTTTTGCTTCGGCGAGAAAGCTTATTCCCTGTTCATCGTGTTTATCAAAGACCATTCGCGACGTCCTGGTGATATACATACATACATAACTATTCAAGGAGACTCTTAATACGACAGGCAATGCAGGCATTAGCGCAGTAGGTTCAGCTGAATCGTCGTTTTAGCTCAGGTAGACCTCTGTCCAGCCTCTTTGATCTTGCCAACCTCTCCCTGGCTGGCAAACTCCTATTGGTTTGTCAAATCCGCGCTAGTAGCTGACGACAAAGTCAGATCTGAAGCCAGCAGTCTGTCGACATCATTCCTGGGACATGCCGAATGTCTTGATAGGAAATTGCGTGTGCGCTGGATAGTAGGACAACAACGTAGCATTGACAGTAGTACTGGCCTGCTATACTCCGTATAGAGAAGTATGATGCATATGCAATCCAGCTCCTGAAGCCATGTTGGAATGGGCCTCTCTTCGGACCGTCGTGGGTTTTGGGCCTCCACCTGCGCACCCGGCAAGCCAGGCCGGACCATGAATGCCGAATGGACTGACCAGCGTCGTATTATCTAGAAGGGTTCCATTCAAAGAAAGACGACGCATGCAGTGCCGTAGACTTCCAAGTGGCCGCCGTGCGATAATACTAGTGGTACTAATGCGCATCTGTCGGGCCTTGTCCTGCCGGTACGGACATCGCTTCCTCGGGTACAAGTCGTTTCCAACACTTCGTACGGAGCGCTCCGCCGCATACATGACTCTCAGTTTCTGGGCATCACCGTAGCACCAAGGCGGTACAATACCGTACCGAGAGTGAGGGAATAGATTCGACAAAGCGCACTCCTTCCTCGCTCTAGCCTGGCGTATCAGGTGATGTCGTTTTGGAGCAGCCACCACCAACAGTATCCCTTGCTTCCGCCAACTCACCGCATCGTGAACGGTCTTGGCTTGAGAACAAGCCCAACAATGGCACAAGCCAGGGTGTGAAATTCTGCTTGTCCTCGTGGCGGACATTGTGCCGCCAAAGCCTTGGCATTGACAAGGCAAACCCCACTGCCCGATCCAGGGACTCTGGATTTTATCGCGGTTATCCGGGAAGCGCTGCTCGTATGGGGCTGGGGCTGCTTCTGGTCAGTTCCTCACCATGCCAAACCAGCCTGGTGCCTGTTGCAAAATGACATAGTGACGGGTCTCGGGCATGGCCAACAGAACCGCAATTAAGCGCTGGGAGGGGCTGTGGTCAAGTGTGGAACGGAACCGACGGGGACTGAGATGATGTGCAGGAGAGGAATATTCGTTGACCAGGATCCACGAGTCAAGCACCGCACTTTTTTGTGGTGGCGGAAAGTGGGGAAGCCAACACCAACAGACGCCATTGGCCAGTCTATCCTTTCGAGACCTTGCCGAAAAGGCAGAGGGGCGTCTGGTGGGAGACATTTGCATTTTTTTTTTCATAGGCACCAGCATTATTTGGCATTGGCAACAATGACTGGCAGGCAAGCACAGTAACCACCTGCTCCTACTACCTGCTTAGACCTGGATAAGTCATGAGCCATGAGCCAGCCCCTGGGCGTTGATTTTCCGTTTGGCGTGTTAACCGCGCGCTCTTCTCTCCGTGCATTTTTCATGTCGTGCATGCCTCATCAGACGGTCGCCTGATGAGTGCAGTGCCAGTTTTTCCTGCGCATGAAGAAGAAAAGAAAAGGGGGAAAACCCCATATACAACACAATCCGGAGTACAACACACTGCACAAAAAGGTCAGTCGTGCTGGTTTGTGAAACAAATGTTGCTGGATATCAAGTTGCTGATACGGAGTAGTATTATGCTCCATCCAGTCCGATTCCTGCCCCTGGGCCCGACGTCCATCTATCCAATCGCTCTCGCAACCGTCACGACTCCATCTACTACTGCCAGCCCACAAGGCAGATCCTGGTGGAACCGTTCGACTTGGGACCTGTCTTCAGACCCAAGGAACTGGCCCCCATCAACCACAACCCCTCCAAAATCCCGTTGTTCCAGCGGGCAGCAGGAACACCACAAAGCTTCTGGAGTGCCCCATCGAAGCTTTTCTGGCCCCCGAACTTCTGAGGCTGGTGGAGTCTTCCCGTGACGAGGCCACAGAAATTGGAGAAACCAGCCTGTCTTGAGGCGACATCTAGAAATCTACTCTGCGTCTTCCACATGTACAACGGCACACGGCTAGGGAAATCCAAGCAATGGCCTGGGAAGCAAGTGGCCGCACCAGACGGGGCCCTGGGGCCAATTGCGGCTCAATAAAGCCTTGTGGCCCATTTTGACGGCAATCGTAATAAACAAGCCTGGCACCCTTCAAAGACAACATCTGAAATCTCGCGATAGGCGGCAAGCCGGCTGGTAGAATTGGTGCCTCTTGCGCAAAGGAACGCCATCTGTACTCTCCCCTATGTTCTGTACCTGCTCGCGTACTCCGTTTTGGAAGCGCGGAAAGTTGGCCGATACACGTCACCGCTATCGGCCACAAGGTCGGACAATGGCCGAGGTACAATCGGTCTTCCTGAGCCAAACAATCCCTCGTGAGCTTGAGGAATTTTTCACAGGGAGAAAATGCCACCGACGCTTTCAGCACTTACTCACTCCCTTTGGCCACTCGCGAAAAATACCCGGCTGACCGCGGCCGCACCACCCCGGACCAGCCCAGGTTGGGCTTTGCAGCCACCAACGATCCCTCATCCGCGGCAACGCGGAATTTGTTGGTAAAATATCTCCCTCCGCCGCAAAGTCTCATTGCAGACACGGTAAATTAGCCCGCATTCATTTGAGGCAAAATACCAGGCTTCCTTTGCTTGGAAAGGTATCTGAAATGAATCGCCCACAGTCGTGCGGTGCCATGCAATAATATGTAGTCTACCTAGTTACCAAGTGCGAACGGCGATGCAATGGTACAGGGGGGTGTCAGAGACGCACGCTCAACTGACACACGACGCAGGAGACAGATATACTCCGTATAAGACGTGTGATATCGTATCGCCCTTGGTATGCATAGTATGATACAGAGTAGCTACCTACCTACCTAGTAGGTAGCTAGGTACGGTAGCCGAGTACGGACCGCGGAACAAGGAGTACGGTTTATTGGAATAATTGTTCTTCGAGTGATGAGACCTGGTTGCCCACACCCCTCGGCCATTTGACAAGACGATGCCACTCTGTATTGTAGGATTCGGGCTTGCAAGTCTAACGATTGGAGTTGCATGATTGTATAAGGAGCGCCGGCAGCTTTAAGGAATTATCTTGACAAACATCCGGTTCGCGCGGAATGCTGTCCGTGTACATTACGGTGTACTCCGAATGTAGGAAGTAGGCAGTACATACGTACATGAAGATGACAATAAGAAAAAAGACAAGAATTGAAGCACGCCCACGCCCACCGCCCACGCCCACCGCCCGCGTAATGCCCACGTCCATGCCCATGCACTCATGGACCAGTCACAACTGCCGACATTTCTCCGACGCGGAGTGCACGGGCTGGCCGCCAACCGCGTTCGAAATGGAGAAGGGCGAGTAAAAAGTCAAGGGCAGCTGGCAAAAGGGCAGGCCGGCAGGGTACGACGTTCGACCACGCACTTGGGCCCCTAGCCAGTTTCCACGGGCCATGATTCCCTATTGGTAAGCTTGTCCTTCGTCTGAAAAAGTCGCCGTCTGACTTTTGTCTGTTCGGCATCACACGACAGCGCGCGAGTCAAACATCAAACACGGCGGCGATTATTTTTGGACATCACATGGCGAGTGCTGCGACTCATAACGCTTGACGGCTGCTTCAGAGATGTGTACTAGTTATCCCAATGCCAACAGGCGAGCATCTGAGCCTGGTCAACCCTGGCAAAACCTGGCTGCTGGCAATGTCATCGCGAAGGACGCCATGCCTAAATCGGGAATCAAGTCCGCCTTGCGCCCAGCCGTCTCTGACTGGTTGTGGTGAGAGCATGTCGCGGATACCTACCTGCCTTGCTCACAGCAGATCCAAAGTTGCATCATCCACACTACGGAGTATTACATACACACATCCTATGTACAGGCAGACAGACAGACATACTACCTACCAGGTAGGTAGGTACGGACACGCTCTCAAACACCCAGCCACAAAAGGCGCGTCTTGTCGGAACTGCTGAAAATGGGATGCCGACCGTTCTCGTACGTCGTGCATATCACTGTTTCATCGTCGCCGCCGCCAGATTACGAGTGTAGCACGTCGCACAGTATCCTCCATCTCCCTCCTGCGTCTGGCTCTGCGTCTCTGCCAACATGATTCAGCAGCGGCAAAGCCAACTACTAGTACGTACTGTACTGTACTGTACGGTACGGAGTACACATGGAGGGTGGCAGGCGATCGCAAACAAACGCGTAGCTTGGCATAATAACAAGCCAGCTGCCAAGCAACAACACAGCTCCATCCAGCCAGTGGTACATAGTACTCTGTAAAGTCTGGTTGATCTTCGCATTCGCAACACCGTTCGATATGCAGTTGGCAGCGTGCCGGACATTGTGCCGAAGACAAAGGCTCCGAGTGTTTGACAATACTCCGCCTGGGTGCATAAAGTAATCGCCGTGTTGGGGATGGGGTTCGCGGGTAACAATGGCCCTGTGGTTCTTTCTCCCTTGTGGTTTTGCTGTCAGACTGACGATGGGCAGCATGGCCAACCAACCCTTTCAAACTTAGCGAACCACCCTCTCCTTCGGGCTTGTCCCAGGTATCTGGCGCCGCTCTCTCTGGTCGACTCCGGTTGACCCAACCAGAACCAGACCGGCCCAGCCCAGCCCAGCCCAACTAGAAGAAACCCCTCCAGTGGCCACTGTGACATTGGAGAAGAAGAACCACTTCACTGACCACCCGTCCACACCACGTCGGCAGTCAAATGCGTGCCTGGCTATGAAAGCGGGCCTTCAGAAGAGCCTCATGTGGAGAGCGATCCATTTACTGCCGCTCCGAGAGAGACCCATCCAACCGCGTCCCACAGATCCGTTGATAAAAGAGCCTCAAGATCCGTCTCGATAGAAAAGAGGTCATCGCATCTCTTGTGCAACCTCATACCGTTGCCAGGCGGGGAGGAGCGATGGGACAGGTGAGCTTTCGTTGGGAAACAGACATACATAGCCGCCAGCAGCAACACAGCCAGCCAGCCACGAACTCTCTTGTTGGCTAAGCTGATCGGGCTCCTCGGGCCTCCCTCCCTACCTTCAACATTCTGGCTGATTGCACACCCCGGCTGTGTTTGCCTCTCGAGACCATGGGATTATTTTGTAATTACAAGGCGACGGCCCAGCGGATACTCGCCGTTATTGCCGACGTTGTGAGTTGCGGTCGTCCTGCCAGCGCTGCACACGTTGACGGTCCATAACGAGCGCAAGTCTTCTCAGTCAATTCTGGTTGTTTATACAGAAGGGGGGCAACGGTTACACAGCATACGGATGGCATGGCATGTACATACAACGGAATATTCTGCTTTGCCACAGTTATGGGCGAACGGCGTGTGCATGGGAAACACCTGCAGCCAAGGGGTTTGGTGGCGCATCCACCATACTGAGTACTGAGTACCTGGTACTCGAACGACGTGCTGTGGTGAAAGCGCGAGTCAGACAAGTTATTTCCACTTACGGAGTACCTAGGAAGCCGGGGGAATAGGACACGACAGGAACAGACAAAAACGGAGTCGATATTCATGGCGCAAACCGCCGACCTCGGACGAACTCCGGCACGATCGTTTGTCATATTTTACGACCTCATGTTGCAGCAATGCCCTTGCAAATTGTCGAGCTGCCGCGTGCAATTCTTTTACTTTTGCATTTACCGAGTCTCTAGCCGGGGTCTGGGTGTGCACCATTGTGCGAGACCCAACGCCAACAGCCAACAGGGTAGCCAAGCCGGTTGAGCCATTCGGCCCATGGATGAGATGGTGGCGTCAAGGCCATGTTGACCATGCCGGCGCATAGACAACTGACTCTGTGCGGTTAGCCCGTCGATGGTTGATGACTGACAACCTCACTTGTCGTTCATGTCGCCTTGATTCTTCAACGCCCTTGCCTGAGATGGCGTCCCAATCATGGGTTCCAAATCCATGGCGCCGAAATCAAGGTTTCTTTCTACCTCAACCGGTGGCAGGCATTCGTCTCTCTCACTGGAATTACATTTCAGCAACAGGCGGTGGACAATAGTACGTACTACGTAGTAGCCAGATCTCCGTGCAAGCGTGCATGTACATTGCAACATGGGAGCCCATAGAAGACGTCACTTGGTCAGGGAGGTCCGCCAAATAACCCTAGGCTCTGGGCGTTGCTAACAAGGGATGCTAACAAGGGATGCTGGTCCGTCTAGCGTGAACTTTTGCAGGGTGTGAGATGTACGAGGTACATTTTGCGCGCGCTTTGCATGAAAGGACAAGGAAGAGCAACACCTGTCACAGCTTGTAACGAGTGGTTGACGATGTTTGTTGCGCTGACTGGCCAAGTTCGTCACAGACAATCAATCAATCTTTTTTTCTAATCTATGTGCGTATGCGCGGTATGGACTACGTACATGGTGCGTATTCAATATTGTGTACATATGTACCACGAGGTACGGAGTACGAGAGACAACGACTCTGAGTAACTGAAACATCGTCAGATCCTAGGTGCTGTGTAATAAATAATATTCGGCACATCAGAGCAGGATTGCCTTCGACTCGCTTTATCAAAGATGCAATCTGGGTCTCTGTAGAGAAGGTTCTTCACTCGAAATGAATGAACATGTCAACAACCATATGCAAGGAGACGTTCTGGGTCACCAGGCTCCGAATCCAGGTGCATCCAACTTGACTATTTGGTGTCTATCTACGTCAAGCTCGCCTGGCAAGTTCCGCACCTAATCCCACCCTTCTCCGAGGCAAAAGGGAGGGGATACGGAATACTACGTATTGGACGATGGGCACAGTAGATGATCAGACTCGGGACCGCAGAGAGACAGACGGTTTGGCTACTGGAATTCCATTATCCCATTAGGAGAAACACTTGTCCCGCACCGCCACAATCTAAAATAATGGCGGTGACACCGACGATCCTACTCTCACATCGAAACGACGTTCTACCAGTCGAATCCTAGTATTGTCTAGTGACAATCATGTATGACGACTGTCCGTTTCTTGGGCGCAATTTTCACATCGAACTCGGGATCATAGACAGTGGTAGCGAGTCGTGTCTTTTGTACCAAGCTCCTCCCAAGGGGGAAACCTGGCCGAAGATACCGAGAGTTTGGTGAAGGCTTACCGCCACAAGAAAAATGACCTGCATGCTGATTCCATACCAGTCGGGGAGTACTAGTCCAATTTCTCACCTACCGACCTTGGAAGTTGTGCGAGAATGACGGTGCGAGGATCGGATTATGTACCTGGTACAGGGGCATATTCACTGACTGGCATTGGCATTGGCATTGGCATTGGGTTATCATAACACCCTTTTCTTTCACAGGCTGGGAGGTTGACACGCGTCCAAAACCGAGCTCAGGTTGTCTTCTGGGTTTGACGCCCTCCAGCAACAAAGTTTTCCTCAACTCACCTAGCACACCAGATGCACTAACGCACCAATGCACATACGGGCTCAAGGGTGGTGGTTGGCTCAGGTGAGCGTAACTTGGTACAGGTTGCGAGCCCGAGAACAGTTCATACCGCAGACGAGTATCCCGGACGTGCACCACCATCGGGCTCACTAGTTGGTTTTGCAATGCCCTTCCAGCCAATAGTTTGGCACAAGGTCGTGCAGTCTGCGCGCTCGCTCCGGTGCCCGGACTTGCAGAGGCTCGAGAATGCCATCCACAAGCACGACGGAGCGGACGAACGAGCGAGACCGTCGTCGACAAAAGGTCACCCGGGATTCGTATACCTTTTATTTTGGCTATATGAACAAGTGCTGTTTCACAGAGCCGCGCGATACAGTTTGCCACCACTTGAAAAAAGTGTGTGTAGTGTAGCTGTTGCCCGGCCGGCAGGCAGGACTCCGGTCCTTGGATCATCGAGGTCACGGGTGACAGAATTCCATCGTATCCGTCATACTGCCAGGTGCCGGCCGTGAGCAAATCGCCGTCGCCTGTACACTGAAGCAGTGCTGGCCTGCCAGGCAAGGGGGTTTTGTCGTAATGGGCGAGCACGACTTGATGACAGAGCTGGCGAGTTGGAGAGGCACTGCCTCCTGCCAAGAGTCGGCGTTGGATGCAGGTTTATGCATGATCCGTTATGCTTTTGTTCTTGCTTCTCCCAAATGTGTGCCTCCTTGCGTCGAAGCAGGTGTGGCATTAATAGGACCTGGCTTTATGCTCTCTTGTTGGTTTGGTTCTCTAACCGAGAACAGCCCTTGCTGACGATGCCATGGTAGACGGTTCGCTCATGGCAAAGTTGCTTGAATCGAAACCTTGGATCGGATTTTTGAGCGAGGGGGGATAGCAACGACACGAGATGACGACTAAGTGACGATTAAGGCATGTATGTTTGTTTGTATGCGGAGTTCCTCATGCCGCCAAGTATAGCCTCGGGTGAAGGCTTCGAGATGGAAGCATATGAATGAGGCTCAGACTGCATCAACTGCAGTTCCCTCCCGTAGATGGTTGACAAACATCTCTGTCCTTTGCTTCGTCCGTCAATAGGAAGCCTAGTTAGTTAGTTGATTATAAGACGAGAAGACTATGCAGATGGCTGTAGATTCTGCAACTCCTCCTGTGGAGTCGGTGGGTTGTTGAACTCGTAGTGGAACCGATTTGGGAGCATTCGGGACCACAACCCGCACGCCGATATAGTACAATTGTCATGTTGGAGGCCTTTGTTGCTCAGGATGGAGATGCGGATTCCTATGGTCTCTACGGAGTCTTTGGGCGACTCTGCAAAGCTGGCCGGCAGGGTCTCGCATCAACGACAACCGTGAAGCTGCGTTGGGGAAGAGTTGAGCAGACACGTTTAGAGTCGAGCCTGAATTGGTGTACTTGATACTATATCGTGACAGGAGACTAACGCGTGGTTATATTTCTCACCCGACGTTCGATGCACTTCAATGCATGGCGATGAAATTGGATATGGACACGCAAGGGCTACGCTACCACTCAACTCATGTAGCTTGACGCCTGCCAGGGAACCGTTCTCAACGCACAATTCCTTGCATAGGCTCGGTAAACTTTTATTCTGTGCTAATGGTGCTCCGGCGCCTGGCATGGAATTGTCGTCGCTGTGGTTTGGGAAGATGATGCTCGGGGAAGGCATGTTGCCCCTACAGGGTAGCTAGGTTTTGGAATTTTCATTGGTGGGAGACTTAAGCGGCGTTAACTACTTACGAATACCCCCTGTGTGATGTTTGATGCTATGGTCGTGATGTACTGTTCCTCTTGGACCCTGGTACTTTTGGATGGTGTTTGTCGTCTG
The DNA here is from genome assembly GCF_000187425.2 of Metarhizium robertsii ARSEF 23. Classification (NCBI taxonomy): domain Eukaryota; kingdom Fungi; phylum Ascomycota; class Sordariomycetes; order Hypocreales; family Clavicipitaceae; genus Metarhizium; species Metarhizium robertsii. The sequence goes on from NW_011942204.1 coordinate 975,903, forward strand.
TCTTTTCTCATCTGTTCCTCCATAGGAACCAGGTCCCCTTTGAGAATTGCGCAGGGATATCATTGCTGCTGATTCGGCGTACTCGACCTGGAGAGCACTTTAGTTCATCCAACAAGCAAGGTTATTTCAAAATGTCTGCACAGAGAATAAAGACTGACACGATCGAACACAAAAACCATCAAGTGGCATCTAAGAAAGGATACCCTACAAACTACATGCTACCGACTAAACCATCGAATCAAGGTTGTAACCAGTTCATTTGCACTACACATTCATTGAGTGTGTCCAGGGTAGGACGCACGAGACTGGGCTGACTCAGCAAGCACCCTGGATTGGTATATCCAATCAAGTGGCGTCTGGGCGAGTCGCATGCCGAATTTTGTAGCTTTGGTTGAACAGGGCATTATTCGACGGCCATCGTCGACGGCCATTGTCATCTCCATCTAACTTCCTTCACAAAATGGCCAGCTCCAGTGCTTTGCGGCCATCTGTCGGCTGCTTATCACGAATTGGCTCGCATTTTGCCTCGTCCCGGGCGGCTACATTCTCGACAACGGCCCAGCAATGCAAGCGCAAGACGAAGGACAACAACAAGAACCGAGGCGTCAGCAGCCTGTATGGATCAGGGCCTCGAGAACATCTTTCCATGTCTGACATACCTCTACCGAAGCCACGAGACTTTAAACCAAAAGTAGCGGTTGATGAGAACCACGGGCTCTGGGGTTTCTTCCCGGAATCCGGAAAGGCGCTGTGGTCGCCCAAGGAAACCGAGGAGCACGGAAGAGCATGGACAGTGGAAGAGCTTCGAAAGAAGTCGTGGGAAGATTTACATTCTCTCTGGTGGGTGTGCTGCAAGGAGAGGAACATGCTTGCGACCTCCAAGGCGGAGCTGGCAAGGGGCAAGTTTGGCTTTGGTGACCGGGAAATCGAGGCACGAGACGAAGAGGTATGCTACTGTCTGGGAGTCTTGACCTTTTTTCCTGTTGAATTCTATCCCTGGACACCATGATTTGTTCGAGTCGTGTACTGATAACTGTCTTCTCTATGCAGGTCATGAAAACCATGCGAGCCATCAAGCATGCCCTCACGGAACGATATTACACTTGGCAGGACGCCGTCGATGTGGCCATGTCAGATCCCGAGATTGACATGCACGGTGAGGACGGCCAGGTGTACAAGCCCTCAGCGTATGAGGAAGAGGTTGCTGTCGAGGATGCCTGGGCGAAGGAGAAGGGTGCAGAGCAGGAGCCCGTCAAGGCCGACAAGGAACTCAGCCGGTGAAGGAACAAGACGTCGCAGCCATGTCCAGACACTGTGATTCCGGGCAAAGTAGTAATTTTGGCGGGTAGGTAGCCAGGGGCTTGCCTGGTCGCGTGTACATTTAGAACGACACCTGTAAAACTAAGATATACCGGGAATCGAAGACACCATGTTGTCTTATACCGTGGTCTTGATGGTGGTGGCCTGAGTGCGCCGCGTACTCCGTACTGGGTGCGACGGTTCACGGGAGTACGGAGCACAGAGCACAACATATTGCACGTCATATGCTAAAGGTTAATATCTTCGGGAGCTTGCGTCTGTTATTAGGCAGTGGGCTGAACTACCCAGGTACTAGGTAACTAGTTGTGGTATGGCGGTATGTCTACACATGTAAATACTGCTACTACTATTACTTCCTACCTAGGTACTTAAGGAAGCTGTCTTCATCGTCACATTGGACTTTGGCCAATTTGCCGGCGCTCGTTGGCCCAGGAATATGACACGTCAAGCCGCGGTTAATTTTCCGCCTCATCACCCATCACCGCTCTTTATTACGGATGGATCCCAGACGAGATTGAACAGACGAAGACCGCTTGTCTGGATGGCATGGCAATCGATTAATGGCTTGAAATTCCCCACACCTCACCGACGCTTGGTTTCGCTCTCTCTCCTCGCCCAACCCCGCCGCTTGCAACCCCTCCACCCAGATCCAACCGAGCCAGCTCTTTTCAACTTTCATTATCACCACGGCTCCCAGACCAGAGACGAAAACGAACAGAAGACTACGCAGCGGATACTCAGACCGTCGCCATGGATGAGATTGCAAAGGAGTACGATGTCATTGTGCTGGGCACTGGTGAGTTTTGAAGCTTGACAGAGTAAAGTTCCACCTGCGTTTCGGCAGTTGCTGTCGATCTGCAGGGAGCTTTGTGCCTTGTCTGGCTGAGCAGTCCAACTGATTTTCTTGCTAGGCTTGACCGAATGCATTCTCTCTGGGTAAGCCAGACATGTTTGTGGACTATTCGGGGTGGACAGGAGCGTGAACTGACCAGGTTGCTGTTCTCGTTAGTGTGCTGAGCGTCAAGGGCAAGAAGGTCCTACATATTGACCGCAACGACCACTATGGCGGGTATGTTTTCCCTCTTGCCCACATTCTTTCCGTCATGGGGCGTGCGTGTGCCCTTAATCAAGGCCACTGGCAAACGACATACGAGTAAAACTGCTAAGCAATCTTTGTCCACAGTGAAGCCGCGTCGGTGAACCTCGAGACGGTACACACTCTCCCCAATTCACTTGCTGCCGCCGCCCCTGAACCTTTCGTCTCTGACAGTGTACATCACGTATAGCTCTTCAAGAAGTATGGAAACTTCAAGGCTGGCGAGGAGCCGTGGACGAAATACGGCCGACTCAACGACTGGAACATTGACCTTGTTCCCAAGTTCCTCATGTCTTCTGGAGAGTTGACCAACATTCTCGTCTCCACTGATGTTACCCGATATCTCGAGTTCAAGCAGGTTGCCGGCAGCTACGTTCAGCAAGGTGCTGTCAACAAAGCCACTGTTGCCAAGGTACCCTCTGATGCTGGTGAAGCTCTCAAGTCCCCTCTCATGGGCATCTTTGAGAAGCGACGCATGAAGTCCTTCATTGAGTGGGTTGGCACCTTCAATCTCAAGGACCCAGCTACTCACAAGGGTGTGTATTCGCCCTTGAATCCAGTATTGATGCCCAGTGGCATACATACGCTAACATATGGGTAGGATTGGACTTCAATACCTGTACTATGAAGGAGGTCTATGATAAGTTCGGTCTCGAGACTACCACCAAGGACTTCATCGGACACGCCATGGCTTTGTACCTTACCGATGACTACATCACTGCCAAGGGACAGGCGCCCGAGGCTATTGAGCGAATTCGTCTGTATGGCAACTCCGTTGCTAGATACGGAAAGTCTCCTTACATTTACCCTCTCTACGGTCTTGGCGAACTGCCTCAGGGCTTCGCTCGCCTCTCGGCCATCTACGGCGGCACTTACATGCTCAACACCAATGTGGACGAGCTGCTTTACGATGGCGACAAGGCTTCTGGTATCAAGGCTACCATGAAGACTGGTGCTGAGGACATGAAGTTTGAGACCAAGGCCAAGTTGATTCTCGGCGACCCATCATACTTCCCCAACAAGACCAAGATTGTTGGCCATGTCCTGCGAGCTATCTGCATTCTCAAGCACCCCTTGGCCGGAACCAACGACAGCGACTCAGCTCAGTTGATTATTCCCCAGTCCCAAGTTGGTCGCAAGAATGGTAAGACCTTTTCTTCCAAGCAACGCACAACAAGGTGAAAATGCCACTAACAAATATTCTGTAGACATCTACATTGCTTGCGTGTCATCGGCCCACAATGTCTGCCCCAAGGGCTACTGGATCGCCATCGTGTCTACCATTGCCGAGACATCTGCCAACCACCACCTCGAGCTGCAGCCTGGTCTAGAGCGCTTGGGCAAGATTGAAGAGCAATTCATGGCAAGTGCCCCCTAATTTTACTATTGAGCCGTTGTCTCCTGCCCCCTGGTTCATAACCCTGCGAGCTTTTTGCACAATCTCGCCAAAGAAATGAGATCATTACTGCGATGTCTTTTTGCCGCTAACAAGTAATTTCCCAGGGCCCGCCGATCCCCATCTATGAACCCCTTGAAGATGGCAAGAAAGACAACCTCTTCATCTCCAAGAGCTATGATGCAACTAGCCACTTTGAGACGACAACCGACGACGTCAAGGACATTTATCGCCGCTGCGCCGGCGAGGAGCTTAAGGTTGAGGGCCTGAGAGAGGGCCTCAGTGTTGCCGCCGAAGAGTAGAAACAAAACAGATTTACCGGTTGAAATATACAAATTCAGAAGATGGTAGTTTAGGCAGGGCAGGATGTTGTTTTTAGAGCTACGTATGGTAGAGGATTGCGTTGTCTGGGTAACATCTGTTCTTTTTATGCAAATGTGCTTGAAATAGCGGCAAAGAAACATGTTTCTCTTAATCTTTCTTCTTTTCTTTTTAAAAGTTGGCTACATTGATGAGATTTGTTATTTCGGGCAAAAGAATGGCGAAGCCAAGATTACTGGCACATGACGCATTGTAGTTGATGTTCGTGTGACTTGGCCCCGCGTCTGTTGAGCACACCTTGCCACAAAAATTCTGCGCTTCACATCATACTTGGAACCGAGCTAGAGTGTGCTCTTGAAACCTAGTCATGTCGTCATGTTTATGCCATCTACACTATTTAATGGAAAGCAACTTTTGACTGATTTCCGCGTGCGCTCTACACAGCATCACCACAGGCGCCTCGTTTCCCACATCTTCGTTTTTACTACCCCTTCAACTGAGCCAGTTCCATCCAATCCGACAAAACAAAATACGCCCAACTCCGGAGCAGACATTGATAATAATCCGAAAATTAAGTATCTTCAAATAGAGAACAAAAACAGCATTTCTACTCATGTCCCGTTTTTGGTTGAAGTTTATCGTCGACCAGTCTTGCCGATGCCACGCTTGCCAGAGAACTAAAAAAAAAAAAAAGTCAGATGATGATTCTGTAAATTGAAAACAAGAAAAGAATGAGAGTTACGACTTACGAGATGCTTTTCTAGAGAAACGGTGGTGTGTCTGTCGGCTTCGCCCTGTCGAGCCATCCTGTTCATTCTCTTCTGGTTGAGCTTGGCGATTCTCTCGGCCTTTGACCTCGTCAGTTCGTCCTGGACACCGTCCTCGCGGCGGTTGGTGGTGGGCGCTCTGCTCATGGAGCGAGCACGAGAGCGCAGGCGGTCGCGGGGCTTGGAATCGACATCCATGGAGTCGGCGTCTTCGGTGCCCAAGCGGCTGCGAGACATGGAGCGTCCGCGGCGGACGTCCTTGGGTTGTGCGCGGTCGGCGAGGTTTCTGGTGTCGACGCCCAGCTGATCGAGGGCGTCTTCGAGCTGGGAGAAGGACTTCTTGGTCTTGCTGCGGGGGATAATGGCCTGGTTCTTGAGACGCTTCTTCATGCGGGCTTCGTTGCGGATGAGCTGCTGCTTCTCGCGGATGAGCTCGGCTTTTCGCAAGACCTCGGCCTCTTCGTCGTCGTCAATCTCCTCGTCGGAATCGTAGTAGCCTTCCTGCTCGAGCTTCTCTTCTTCTTCTTCCAGAGCGGCAAGCTTGGCTTCAATGTCAGGATCGATAAAGTCGTAGACGTTCTTGCCGTCAAAGATCTCGGGAATCTTGTCGTACTTCCACTCAGGATTCTCAAGGAGGTAGTCTGCGCGCATGTCGACGTTGAAGACGCCGGCACCACCATTCTCAGCCTCGACGTCTCTGGCCAGCTTGCGGCGCTCCGGATCCTCCTTCTCATACTTCTTCAAGTTCTTGATTCCTTCGGGAATAAACGTCTCCAGAGACTGGCCACCCATGGGCTGGGCAACGTGAATACGGGACATGACGTCGGCCAGACGACCGCCAATGTTTCCACTGTTGTTTGTTCCAGCCTTCAGCTTTTGGTTGACTCGCTCGGCAATGAGGCGCTCACAGGCGGCGTTCTTGACTTCCTGCACGCCTTCCTGGGTGTTGCAAGAAAGCTGGAGCATCTCAATCTCTCCAGCTTTCATCAGGCCTTGCAGCTCCTCCTGCAGCTCGGGGCTGAGATCCTCAGGTCGAGTGACGTCGATCTTGTTCACGACGAGGAAGACCAGCTTGTTGGAGAAGAGAGGCTTGATACTCTTGAACAACTGAATTTGTGCCTGGACAGTGTAGCCACACTGCTCGGATAGATCCATAAAGTACAGGATGGCGGATCGCAGATGTGCAATGGCAGTAATACTCTGCATTTCAATGGTGTTCATCTCCTCTAGGGGATGGTCCAAGATACCAGGAGTATCGATAGCCTGGAACCTCAAATATTTGTAATCAAAGTGTCCCACAAACAAACTTTTGGTCGTGAAAGCATAAGGCTGTACGTCAACGTCGGCACGGGTAATGCTCTTCAAGAAGCTGGACTTGCCCACATTGGGATAACCGCAAATAAGCAGAGTTCGAGTATTAGGGTCGATGGAAGGCAAACGGCCAAGATGCTGCCGCACCTGATCGAGATACAGGAGCGGATCTTTGAGGCGCTTGCAGATGGTGGCCATGCGACCAAGCGCGGCCCTCTTGAGCTGCTTGCACTGGAAGAGAGACTGGCCATACTTGAGCAGACGGACATAGTCTCTGGAAATGGTCTCGATCAAGTGCTTTGCGGTGGAGAGCTGACCGAGCGCAATGCGGAAGTGGTCGGCATCGTAGAGCGTGTTGAGCAAATCCTTGTGGAACGGATGGATATCCTGCAATCGCGGGAAACTCTCGAGGATGGCGCCGAACTTTTCGGAGAATGTTTCCTGGGAGAACTTGACCTTTCGGGTGTAGAAGGCTGATTCGAACTGTTAGCGACAAACTTATAATTGATGGATGGATAGTTGCGCGGAAAGCCAATCCTTCCTCACCTCGAATTCTGCTAATCTTGAAACCCGCACGAATCTGAGTTGGCAGTTTTCGTTGGGTTCGACTCAACACAATGTCTAAAAACTCCTGCTGGGTCGGGACCGGGGGAATATCCTTCCACGTCGTCTTCATCTTGGGCAATCGGAGACTCTCGAGAGCGACTGCTAGTGTTGTAGAAACGTCTCTGGACTCGATGGTGGCCGAGTACTCAGGATGGCAGATGCAAACCACCCCATATGCAAGGCGGTCAAACAATTTTTTTTTCTTCGCACACAAGTGGGTGGAGTCCCGGCAAAAGAGGGTCTATCGATAAGATTACACCAGCGGGAGGGGGAAATGTCTCGCGCCTGCGAAAATTTAGTGGTGGGTACTTGCACTGACACCAGCTCAGAGAAGGTTCCAATGGTGCGTGCATGGTGACTTGATTAGCGCTCTGCCCCGCGGCGACACACCCCACCAAAAAACTCGACGGGAATTCTCCATGGGTTTGGGGGTCATTCGACAGACTCGTAAGCGTAAATCCTTTAAATCTCTTTATCCTTGACACATGCCCAAACATAATACATTTCTAATTTTGCAAAAATCCCTTTTTCTTTCTTAGACGGCTGTTATACCGCATTGAGCTGCCCTGTCAGTCGACTCAAGTAGTCTGTTCCTGAACCCACTAACCACTTGTTTCTTTCTCAACCACAAAACCAACATGTCTGGCCAACTTGCGTCCTACAAGCAAGAGTTCCTCAAGGCAGCCATCGAAGGCGGCGTCCTGAAGTTCGGAAGCTTCGAGCTTAAGTCCAAGAGAATATCCCCTTACTTCTTTAATGCTGGAGAATTCCACACTGCTCGTCTCGCCGGTGCTATTTCGTCCGCCTTTGCCAAGACTATTATTGACGCTCAGCAAAATGCCGGCCTAGACTTTGACATTATCTTTGGCCCCGCATACAAGGGAATCCCTCTCTGCTCTGCCATCACCATTAAGCTGGGTGAGATTTCCCCCCAGAATTTGGACACGGTCTCCTACTCCTTCGACAGAAAGGAAGCCAAGGACCATGGTGAGGGCGGCAACATTGTCGGCGCCTCTCTCAAGGGCAAGAAAATACTCATTGTGGATGATGTTATCACTGCTGGTACTGCAAAGAGAGAAGCCATTGACAAGATCAGAAAGGAGGGTGGTATTGTCGCGGGCATCGTTGTTGCCCTCGACCGCAAGGAGAAGCTGCCTGCCGCAGATGGCGACGACTCCAAGCCTGGACCTAGCGCTATTGGCGAGCTGAGAAAGGAGTATGGTATTCCGATCTTTGCTATCCTCACGTTGGATGATATTATCGCGGGTATGAAAAGCTTCGCTTCTGACGACGACATCAAGCGGACCGAGGAGTACCGCCAGAAGTACAAGGCTACCGATTAGATAAAGAAATCGTTGCTATATGTGGATGTCCGGGAGCTAAAACCAAAAATCAATTTTTTTTTTTTAAAAAAAAAAAACAAAAGACGGGGAGATTGGATATGTGATGGCGTTTATGCGGGTGTCTAGGTACAATAAATAATGGGCCGCACTTCACCAACCTACCGTAGGATCTTTGTAGAAGAGCTTGTTATCTAGATTCATTCACTTCAGGTTGAGTATGGATACCTAGGTAATTACGTGTCGTTAGTTCTGAAAACGTCACCTAGCTTTGTTTGGCACGTAGATCCGGTCCCCTGGCTGCAGTTGAGATAATCGAGGATCGCATGGCAGGAATGAATTCAGCACCACACCAAGGCCGATCAATGAACGTTATAAAGTATTTGAATTTGCTACACAGAAGAGCATTTCCACTCTTTGAACGTGTGTCGTGTCTACGGGCTAGCGCGGCTTTAAGTCTTGAAGCAAACGAAAAAGAGCTTTGGGACCTGGAAGCTCCAATACCTGCGAACAACAGAATGTTCAGAATTACGACATTAAAGAATACAAATCTCCTAAAACTTACCATGTTGTACAATCCGGGGCCAGCAGGGCTTAGTTGACTCTTTCCAGCTTTCTGGAAACCGACGCGAGTAAAGAAGCCAGTGAGGGACTAGGAGCATGAGTAAGTTACTACCTGAAGCTGATAAAAGGGCCTACTATGCTGACCTCGTTGCAAACGAGAGCGATACGATCGGCCACCCCAGATTCGTTCATCATCTGAATATAGGCCTTCATGGCGGCTTTGCCTATCCCGATACCTTGAACCTCAGGGCATACTGAGAAGGAGTGGATACATATCGTTCTACCTGATGTTTGGTGACCTAAAGTTGAGCTTTGAGAAGCTGCTGAGTCTCTCCAATTCGGAGGACACTGTTCATCATCATCTGTAACGACGGGATGCTTGCCCAACGTGGCAATGATATGAGCAAACATGACTCGTTTGGACCCGTCTTGCCTGCCAGTCTCGACTGGGCGAGCATGAGGCATTGTCTGAATCCACCAGTCTTTCGCATCGCGCGGTCGATAGGTGTTGAACAAGCCCATGCAGAGGCTTCCGCATTTCCTGAGACGATACTCGATCTGGGCCATGTTAAATAGAGACTAAGAATAAGAGTGTTCGCTGGAAAGCAGGAGCAGGGCCTGTCAATACCTGTTCTCTGTTGGAATGCCGGAGTTGGTCTGGCATTGTAGCATTCTCGAGAGTTTCGCATGCGTCTATATCGGCAGGTGAAAGAGGAGAAAGCATCGGAGCCCAGTGGAAAGGAATGACTTTTTTGCGCAGTTCTTCAGGAGACTTCTGCCTCATTATCCGAGTCTGGGTCATTGTTCGTTGAATTTCAACCAGTTCTTCGTCATCCTCATCAGAATCTCCGATGGCACAGTCTTGTGGAGTTTCGGGGCGAACCCGAGCTTCGTATTTGGGTTCATCGATATTCGTATGTGTTGCCTTGTCTGCTGGTGTTTTATCGTTGTTGGATCTTGGTGGTGAATCTTGATCCATAACGCTGACTACATTATAATGTAGCTCGTAAAAACAGGACGGACTGACGAAACCAGGACCTGATTTGGGGATGCGTCGAAACGGCACTTGAGGAAAGGTCCAATAGAAGGGAAGTATATTGTCCGTGAACAGGCAGCAAACAAATGCGCTCAGAATGATGCTATAGTAAGTGCAAACAATAAGAAGCGGCGGACTAAATGAATATTTATTGTCACGAGATTGGTATCATATGACTGAGTCGAGAGCTTTGGAAGTCGTGGGAATTGACGGGAAAGTCAATGGCGCCGGCACATGGAATCTGAAGGATGAACTTGAACTGCCAGCCCAAGAACTGCAGTCTCGGCATTGGTCAGGTGGTGTCACGCCTGTCTACCTTGCCGACGGTCGACGGCGCACTTGACCAAGTGTGTGATGCTAGTCGAAATGGTGGTGCGGAGCGACCGTTGGAGAGACGAGTCGGAAGGTCAAGAACGAATCCCCTCACTTCAAGAGCGAATGAAATAGCCACAAGGCCCAATGCAACCTCGTTGCGCCACGTGAGAATGGGTAAAGCTGGCTAGAATGCCAGATCAGGAAGGGACGGGGACTGAGTATAGAAACGGAGCTACATGTCAATTGTTGGGTCCGAAATTCGAATAGCCATGATGGATGATGTCTAATCAGCAATGCGAAAGCTAATTCAAGTCTCGTCGCTCTTGTCGCAGAGATGCTGATGAGCCGTCCTGCCACCAGTCTACCAGTCCATGTGTGGCTGGGCGATTTGTTTCCCTTCAATGGACCAATAATGTATATTCCAGCTCCATGCAATGGTGGCAGTTGTCTCAACCTCCATTGAAGCCAGGGACCAGGAAAGCCATACCCGATCCCCAGCCCACTTTTTGCTGCGGCTTGACCTTCGTTGAATGATGCAAGTGAACAAACTAGGAAATGGCAACCATTCCAGTTTGCTGTTCAAAGTCGGCACGTCTTTCTGACCTTTAGTACGGAGTAGTACCTCTACTTACCCGGTTACCTTATACTTACCTAAGTACCTAGGTACTTACTTACTTACCTAGGTACCTACCTAGGTAGGTAGGTAGGTGCCTGGTGGTAGGCGACGAAGTCGAACATGAATAAAGTCTTGCGTATGCCGCTGGCGCCTGGACGACAACCGCATTCGGGGCCATCGAGCCAAACCCCCGACATCTCAGTCAAAGTTTAAAGTCGGCGTGCGCACTTATGCAGCTTATCTTAACTCACCTTCCGCCGTCACTTATCAAGTACAGAGAGGTTTAGTACGGTGCTCATACACAATACACGTCACTCTCCCTATTATTCCGCAACTTTCAACCAACTACATTCCTCCATGTGTGAATAAGGAAATCCAAAAAGGAAAAAAAAAAAAAAAGCAAGGTGGACGGGCATATGAAACAGAAAAAACATTTATACGGAAGAGGGAACATGATAGATCCCAACTTGTCATCTGCAGGCAATTTGGGTTGTTTAGGTCGCATGCATCATATTGCATCGCGCGTCGCATTGCATCGGGTGTCCGCTATTCGTCAAGGACTGTAGCGTCATGTCTAGGTAGTCGGTCAATGGCAACTTCGGGTGGCAAAGCATGTACGCAGAAAAGACACAGTTAGCATTCCAATTTGGGGAACAAGGCCAAGTTGGATTTTCTCGTCGCGCTGACATGCGTGTTAGAGCATCCATGTCTGTTGTCGTCAAAACTGACTGACTGCACACGACCACCAAGACGCAATGATGTAGCACTGTACTCCGTAGTTTGTGCCCTGCTAGGCAGGTAGGAGGGAAGGCAGGTAGTGAGCTCCTTCCACAAATGCTCCATGTCGCTGCCTCTCCAAGTCCTCCAACTCCTCCAACTCCACTGCCCCGCTTCATTCCGTCTTTGTCTGCAGCCTTCCATCCAAGTGGCTATTGACTGAACGACTCGCCAGTCTACAACTGCGTATCTCAAACTCAGAATCCTTTCCACACACATCACCAGTCGCTGCAGTCCCAGCTAGAGCATTGCGTTGCTCTTCTTTACATCACCTTTACTTTGAATCGGAAATATCTAGATTCGCGCACACACGGCTGCTATGTAAGCTACCATTTTCATCGTGGGCAACCGGCCTGGGTCGGGGGAACCTTCAATCATGGACCGGCAAGACAAAGCTGACCAGAAGCCCTCACCAATGTAGGCAGATTACACTCAACATCTTCAATCCCCAAGCTGGGGATCAGGATACTTTGTTGAACCTGGAAATCTTTCCCGACATGACCCTTGAGACCCTCCGCGAATCCGTTCATGCCGATACGAACATTCCCGCCTCTTCGCTCCACATTTACCACAATGGCCGCCTACTCACAGACGACACCAAAACTATAGAGCAGCTGGAAATCCCCAATGGTGGTATGCTAGCTGTCCACGTCAGACACCTCAGAGGCAACACGGGTGCCAGTGAGCGCGCTGCTCAAACACAACCACCTGCCCAGCCCCCACGGCCCCAGGGCAGCGGTGACAATGATCCCGAGTTGATTCGCCTGCAAATCCTGGGCAATCCCGCCGCAAGGGAGCATCTGCAAAGGCACAATCCAGAGCTTGCTGCCGCTGTAGATGACCCCGTACGCTTCTCGCAAATCCTTCAGAACAGCCAAGATAGGGAGCGTCGAGAGCGAGAGGAGAGACAGCGAGAGATTGAGAGATTGAACCAGGACCCCTTTAATATCGAAAATCAGAGAAAAATCGAGGACATGATCCGCCAAGAACGAGTGATGGAGAATTTACAGAGTGCCATGGAACACAACCCTGAAGGTATGCCCAGCGTCGTTCAGTCAACTACTTCACCTGAACTGTCTGTCATAGCGGATGCTAACCGAGTTTCTAGTTTTTGGTCGTGTACACTTACTATACATTAATGTCGAAGTGAATGGCACCAAGGTGAAGGCTCTGGTGGACTCCGGTGCACAAGCTACTATCATGTCTCCGGCATACGCCGAAGCATGCGGCATCATGCGACTTATTGACACGAGATTCGCTGGTGTAGCCCGCGGCGTCGGCACCGCCAAGATTCTTGGGCGAGTCCACTCGGCCCAGATCAGAGTTGGCAACCTGTTTCTTCCGTGCAGCTTCACTGTCATGGAGGGAAAGACAACGCATTTGCTCCTTGGCCTGGACATGTTGAAGAGATATCAAGCTACGATTGACCTTGTTAAGGATAGACTTATTATCCAAGGAGAGGAAGTACCGTTCTTAGGCGAGGCCGACATTCCCAAGGATGAGGAGCCAGTCGAGCAAGAAGCCACTATTCCGGGCCCTGCCGGAACCACAATTGGTCAGGAGACCGGTGCGGTTCTGCCGCCGCAGCAACCATCAACCCAAGCTTCGTCAGCTTCGGCGCAGTCAACGCAGCCCCCGAGGAGTAACCCACCCGCCTCAGCGCCTTCCGCGGCGGCATCTGCTTCAACGCCAAACGTTACTGCGGCACATGTGGAAAGCTTAATAGCCATGGGGGCCACACGAGAGCAGGCGATCCAAGCACTGCAGGCAGCAGAAGATAACGTCGATGTAGCAGCAGGTCTGATTTTCTTTTAGACGAGTTAGAGCAGGGGTTGTCCTCTTGGCCGTATAACGAAAGCTTGGAACACGAATCCCATGAATAATGATTTCGATGTAGAACTTGCTCATGATCCGGCTCTTGATTTTGCAGAGGCGCATTTAATAAACATCCTTGGAGACGGGGCCCTGAAGGCGACTTAATTGTGCGAATCAAGGAGAATAGACAGCAGGAACACATGATGAATGACGTTATTTAGCAGTATTTGAAAGTTATCACAAAGCCACGAAACAGGCAGACAAAACTTGCTTCAAATTATGTGACATGATGTGGCCAAAGTCCGCAATCGCTGCTCTGCTACCGAATCTTATACACGCAAGGCTTCAAAATTGACGCTTCGTCCTCGGCGTTTTCTGCATGCTCGTCATCATCCCACTTTGGCGCAAAGCCCTTCCTCTTCTTATGCGCGGCCCCCATTTTGGACGCATCCTCGGCCTTGACCCCTTTGCCCTTTGTCGGCGAGGCGCCCTTTATGAAATGCATCTTGACAAACATCCTGTTGCTCAGGTCGACTGCCTCTGCCCTTTCGCCCTGTAGCACGAACCCTCTCTTCTTGAGCGCCTCGATAAACGCAGTAACGTCGGTCTCGCGGCGTCTATCCTCGAGCCCGTCCACCTCGACAGCCAGATCCTCTCCGTGGAGAGCGTCCGCCTCGGCGTCCCTCGCCGCCTTGGCCTTTTTACCAAGCGCCGCGCTGTTCTTCTTGCGGTTCCCAACAGAGTGCTCGACCACGGCACTCTTGCGGGCAGGCCCGAAGCGGGACTTGATTTCGGCAACCCACAGCTCCCCCTTCCAGTGGAGGATGCGGTACGCCTCCTCGACAAAGTCGATCCAGTTGGTGCCCATCAGCGCCAGGCAGAAGATGGCCACGTTGACCGACCCGTCCTCCAGCGGCAGGTTGGCAATGTCGGCCCGGGTGACCAGCGCACTGGGCGACTGCAAATCGAAGCTCTTGATGTCCAGCCGCAGCTTCGACCTGTCGCCCTGCAGCGACTCGGCGAGCCGGGCGTCGCCGCAGCCCAGATCCGCAATGGTGCATGTGCCCGTGGTCCGAGGGAGAGCCATCTTGTTCCGCTGGGAGGGCGGGGGTCCCGGCCTCCCCTTGGTCGGGGGTTTGGCCCTCGCCCTGCTGCGAATGTCGGACAGGAAGCTGTCGACGGGGTTCTCGGGCCACACTTTGACCTGTCGACGGAAGCCCTCGTGGTACTCGGTGAACATCTCGGGCGAGTCCTGGAAGAGGGTGAATGATTCTTCCGACGGCCGCGTGTACAGCGTCTCGTTGAGGTGGCGGAAGCGTGCGGATATCAGCTTTTCCCGCATGGAGGCTTGGAGGGGGGTTAGTTTTGAGGGCGCGGCGGCGGACGGTGTGCTGGTGGTGTTTGGTTTGGAGGGTTTCGTCGACGAGGTTTTGTCCAAGGGTTCGGGGAGCCGAGCATCGTTGGCGGTTGTTGTGTGTTGGTCCCTGTTTTTGTTCTTGGTCTTCTTGTCCTTTTTGCTGCTCTTGGGTTGGTCATCTTGGGCGGCTGCTTTGGTCGTCATGCTCTGCTTCTTTGCCCGCTTTGCCGAATTGTTGTCGTCCTTGCTTCCTTGGTTGCTCGAGGGAAGCTTCCCTTTGCCCTCAACAACTGCTTCGTATAAATCAGCTACATTGGTAGACGTGATGCTTTGCGATTCGACGTTGTTCCTTTTGCGCTTTTTGGATTTCACGCCTGATGGCCCGGAGGCGGATGCTGTCTCGGGCTTGAGTGCGTCCG
The DNA here is from genome assembly GCF_000187425.2 of Metarhizium robertsii ARSEF 23. Classification (NCBI taxonomy): domain Eukaryota; kingdom Fungi; phylum Ascomycota; class Sordariomycetes; order Hypocreales; family Clavicipitaceae; genus Metarhizium; species Metarhizium robertsii. Next base: position 990,959 of record NW_011942204.1, read on the forward strand.
CGGAAACGGACCAGCCTGGCACAGCGAACATGATTTGCTGCCTGGCACCTATGGCTTGAGAAAATGCGGAAAGGCAATTGAGATGGAAAAGTGTGTTTGGTAAAATTTCACATAAACTATTCAAACGACGGGCATATTTACAACCACCTTTCAGACATGTGTGGAGTTGCCATCTTTTTTTTTATGGGCCGTTGATCTTATCGGCAGGATGTGGCCCGTGCACCCGTTATCTAACTTTCTACCCGTAGGAACAAAACTGTTGCAGGGTAGCAATAAAAAGAGTCGCGTCTCCCGCCTTTGTTGTTGAGGCATGCATTCCTAATCCAGCGCCATCCATCAATGGACGGGATGACAAACCCAATGCTACAATGAGAACATGGCCGGGGCACTTCATATCACAGGGAATGGAAATTTTCCGCAACCTACTGGCAGCAGATCGTTCTGCAGAGTGTACGGGTCTCCTCGGCGTGCTGCATCTCAGTGTAAGCGTTACACGTCCTGGCTCTGGCCCCGGCCGACTTGGTAGACGTTATTGTGAACCATGCTATGGGAACCACAGGTTTCACAATCGAGTGTGTTGCCAAACTACCTAGGTAGTACTTGGTCATGGTGGGAGACGAGTCTTGGGTCAACGACAGGGTCTTTCAGCTACATCTGCCGCCCGCCACAGCCTTAATTTTCATCTCGCCAACTGAGACGCTTCCCGGGAAGCACCTGAACCGTGGCCACGGGTTCGGGGCCGGATGCATACATACGCCAGCAGAAGGAACTGTACGAAGGCCGACATGATACGAAAGCGAGGGAACTGGGACCTGGCAAAACCCCTCAGACCCGGCAGTCCGGAAACAGTGGTCTCGCTGTGTAGCGGCCCGGAATCAAGGCTACTCGCAGGCCAGATCGCGTAGGAGTGAACTCAAAGGCGGCCTGGCGTGAGTGACGACACTGAATTAGCTGATGGATGGTAGTACGCTCGGTGCCAAGGACCCCAACTTGCTTCGCGACTCCTAGGCATGTTTGTAACACGAGACTTTTGGGGACGGCTTCTGGCCACGGCAACAGTATCCGGCCATCTGGGTGGAAACACGAGTTAGAGTTACCGCTAAACCATGAGAGCAAAAACCGAAGGGGTAGATCTTGTACCATGCCAATTGCGCAGCCAGCATGCATGCAGTGCGACAGAGCCCAAGGGTTTGTGCCGCCAAGAGAGCACTTGGACGCAGAACAAAGTTGACTGAGTTTGAGACCAATGTGCCACGCCTGTTTGGATTTCAGCTGTGAGCTGGGCGTGTATGGTGCGGTTGAGTGGCAGTGGTTGGAGTAAGGGCAAAACAGTATAGGAACCCTTTCGTGCTTCACCTCCCTTGGCACCTAGTTGTCGGCAATTTCTCCATACTTTATTGTGTTGTGGTCACAGAAACTGGCCTCAGGATGCGTGAGAAATTTCCATCGAATGTTGCGTTACATGGGGAGGAAGCAGTCTCTGGTAGGTTGTGCCCATTGTCACTGCTCGAGACTGTTGAGATGCCCTGATAGCTAATTTATAGCATGGCCAACCAATTTCAGGACATGTGCTCTTGTAGGGTTGTACCATCTTGCGGGGAAGGTCATTTGCAAAAAAAGTTTTGCATCTGGTGGGTGGTAGTGATGCCAATTCACCGGAATTCGAGAGCATTTGCTTCACGGTCTGGGATAATTTTAGACCTCCAGAAACACGGCATCATAGTTCGAGGCGTACAGGAGAGAATAAGGACAGAGAGGGAAGACATTGACGTTCTAACAAGCAGTCTGATGTTGACAAAACAGGAGCTCAAGTCCTGAGTCCTGACGTACTGTTACTGCTACCACCTGACTTGACGTGAATTCCGATGAAGCTGGACACGATGTCAAATTTTGCAATCTCAGTGAGATAGAGCTGTTTTGAATAGGTGTTCTTAGAGGTAGTCACTGTGAACACAGCCACATCAAGTCGCCGAAAACCTGCCAACTTGTCTCACCGGGTCGAATTGCCCTCAGTATATGTATGAACAGCATATCCTCCTGCTCTATCGCGATAGGAGCTAGATGCAGAGGAAAAAGACCCAGTGACAGGTCACGTTCTATATCGTAAGGGTTTTGATATTGCATATTGGATAGTGGTTACTATAATCTAGAGGGTCCACGGGTGCCTTTCTTTGAGCACCTTGAAAGATTTATCCTGAATATTGTCGTGCATATTGTGTTCAGATCACAGGCTGCTGTCATGATGTAACCCTCGCACAGTCCATAATGCTCAGTTGGCTGAATCAAAATATATTAATGTCTCTACTAAAAGGTAGCTGTGCGCTTTGTGGGATGTTCCTGTTACCAGGTCTGAAGTCAGCTGTCATACATACGTGCTTACAGGCCTAGAGTCCTAGTTCCTGAGTACAGAAGAACCCTGCACAGAGAGAGCTATTATTCATGTCACGCTCTCGCCATCGCGCGCATGTTGGCTAGTGTTCTTTTGAGCTCACCAAGGCATGCCAACGCCCCAGTAGCCCACATTGGAGGATAGACTAACATCTTTTGCTGCATGAGTGCCTGGGTTTGCTGGCCGAGTACAGGCTGCAAAAGCCAGTATCACGTTGGACCAGTGATTCCTATAGTGGAGATATGCTGTGTTTGCATTTCGTATGTGTTCCTGTAGCAGGGGTTCGCGGCTGAGCAGGACGAGCTGTTGTGACATGGGAGGTGCGGTAGTTTGGGTAGGACAGAGAGAGCATCTAACACTTGACTTAGATAGGCAGTGCAAGACATTTATAATAGTATCTGGATCCAGTGTTAGTCTCGCGGCGAGGTTGGATGGTAGCAATTTGGGGAAAACGTGGTGGCATGGGTCTTACATCTCTGCCCTACTACTTATTTGGTGCATCTGCAGAAGACTGCCTGGAGTTTGATTCTCCCGGATTGCATGTGTAGTCTCTCTGTCATGACGCTGTCAAGTTTTCATCACAGCAAGGTGCCTTGGGTGCCGGACTAGCATACGGTCGTTGATGCATGGACACGTGCCAACGTTGCGTTAAAGCCTGTTCGTGCGTCACCTGTACATATCGGCAAAATGCTTTGCATTTGCAGCGGTAAGCCGCCTCTACCTGGGAGGCAAAGTAGATTTTGAGCATAAAAAGCTACGGTATTCGCCGGCGATGAGAGCAAAGGGGATTTTGAAATGATGGAGGAGCATGCTTGCCGCTTGTGTCGGGATAACTGCCTAACGTAGTAGGTACCTGCTGGAGGCGGAAGGAGCGGGGCAGAATTGATGGGGCCTTGCTGCGTTCTAGGCCTTGCGTCTCGCGGCCAACAGTCCGTCCTGGTATTGGGATTCTGCCCCATTGTCTAAAGGCCATCACGCACTCTGGGAATTTCAATGGAGACATATAAGGAATTCTGCAATTGATATTTGCATGTTTGATGTTTGGGGGGCCAGTGTTTTAGATACAAGTTTGCCCAAGATCCCCGCTGTATCGGATTGAATCCAAATCCTGTTGGGCGGTAGGTAGGTGCCCTGTTGTAAGTGTTCAAATCTCGAACAGTCTGGATAATTGTAATGTGGTAAATGTATATTATTTTGCCTTCCCTTTTTCATCATGGCATACGTACCTGTACCTAGGTAGGCAGATGGCTTCCTCGGCTTCCCCAGGGGACCATTTGGACAGAATTAATCGCTGGTGCTGAGTCATGCCGATTGGAGCAACCCCGTGCTTCTCTGTTGCGGACAAGGATCACGTTTGCTGGAATTGCCAAACAATGGCCAACTGGTACGAATCGGACCGTCACCCTGGCCCGTTCCTAGAAAACGGTCATCTACTACCTTGAACACTGAGCACTCCGCACTTATACCTGCTAGGTTCTCAATCAATACAATACGCCGCACAAGGGAGCTCTCCCGCTCGGGCTACAGCAGGTGGATATGAGACGGTGCCACTAGTCATATGCGTCTACTCGGTAATACAGCAGACAGCTTTACACGCTGGCTAAGGGCTTAGACACCCCCGGGTAGGCACTCGGTAGGGAGATGTCATGTTCTAAGTGGTTAGGCCCATGACGATGCGGGCCTCTCGGACACCGGCATATAACAGACTACATAAATACGTAGCATGGTGGGAAACAAACACTCGACGGGAGACGATTGCCTTGGGTGCAGTTTGCTTTGCCAAGGAGCCAAGCAGTCCGCTGTATGTACATACGTAGGAATACGTACTTGCAGCCCAGCCCGATCTTCCTTGTCCACAGACCGCTGCGCTTGCTCTGGATCACTTTTGCGGAAGACTAGGTGCCGTTGCAAATCCCACCCACATCGGCTAGGTAAATCTGAAGCGTACGATTTCTCCGTGTTAATCCCTTGACGCTCTGGCACCGAAGTCGCATTTCTCCTGACGACTTCCCAAATCAGCACAAGGCACAGAGAAGAACTTTGGGGGGGTGGGGGACAAGAGAAGTATGTACATACTCGAGAAGATGAGCCATCGAGTTCCGATGATATTCTGAGCCCTCGACCACCACGCCATGGCCAAGTGCTCAAGTCGGCTCCGTCGGAACTTGACCCCAAATTCCATTAGTAGTACTACTTGTCACTCGGTAGTGTATGTACGATCGTCTGTGCTCGGCGGCAGGGCCAGACGCAAGGGAGAGGGAGAGTGCCCAATTCGGGGCTAGGCCAGTTTGTCCGCCAGGCCAGGGAGCAGAGACCAGTTGCATTGACCATACACATGGCATGGTTCGGTTTTGCAGCTGCTGGTTTGTGCAACACGACACCATTTGCGATGGATGGGCGGGTGCGGTCTGCTGTGCATGTTGAAGTGCAGTGATGGTGTGTGGTCGAGTAGTCCATGTCTGCTGGTATTTGGAGGCACAGGTGGGTAGTCGCTGTGCACAAGTACTTAATTAAGGCTAGGGCGCATGCATCAAAAATTGCATAGCCTTGTTCGGCCACTGGTATCTTGGCAGGTGTCGAGACTACCAGACGGCATTGCATGTCAATACGTACGAGTATGGGGCAGCCCGTATTGCAGATGCTCCGTAGATGCTCCGTAGATGCCAGCATGCAATGTCCACTTGAGCACCTCATCACTGGAGCGCGGACGGACATGGACGATGCGGGCGCGGCGGTTCCCTGCTGCATCTGCTGCGCCTGGGTCTCTTGGTGAGCCGTGCCTTGCCTGTAGGCGACAGTCGAGATCTGTGGGAACTACTCCGTAATCAACGACCCAGGCTTCAGGGGCAGGGACCGGCCGTGTAGCAGCAGGACCCGAATGATAATACTGCTCGGTAGTCGGTGACGAGCTTCCATGTGCCGTGTCATCGAACAGCGTGTGGCTCGATTCGAAGGGCGGGGCGCCATGAGTGCCGCTAAGCAAGCCACGCCACCGCAGACCACATGCATTACAACGCCTGAACCGGCAGGGTCAGTCTGTTGGGATCATTGATCTGGAGGACCGTTGGCAATTGTACATAGAGACATAGGAACAGCAGGCATCGGGAGGGTAGATGCGGGCCTAGCTGCCCGTTGCTGCTGGGAAGCATCAGGTTCTCGCGGAGCCGTTGAGGCGCCTGGGCTAATCCGTCCGACCCTGCTTGACGCGAACATTGAAAGTTCCAGGATTTGGCTGGAAATGCACGGCAATCTGGACACTTGTACCGATCCGCCGAGTTCTGTTGACCGTTGGCCGTTTCCCCCGCTAGAACCAGAGCGTGCCGGCCGCATGTCTTGATATCATAGTACATACTACTATTCAATACCTAATCCCCTACGCTGTGCGAAGGCTCCAGTAAGTATTTCGCCCCACAACACCCCTGCAGGCAGCCGGTGACCTCGGATAACCTCGATAAAAGCCTGATTTTGGTATATTTTAATGTAGCGATTTATAACTAGTCTTCTTATAAAGACTTCTATTATTACTAAATTTACTAGTAAAAATATGTACCCTTAAGAATATAGCTTCTTATTGGATATATACCCCTGCAGATACCGCATTGGAGCCTTCGCACACCGTGGGGGATATGGAGCTGTCGAGTCAAGAGTTAGTCAACTAGGGCAGATGCATGCATCTGCACATGGGTGGGCATGGCAACGCTTGGTAACGGTGCAATGGCTGGCGCCAAGTCCGAGGAGCTCCAGTGGATGGCGGGCGCACCGGCGTTGATACTCAAGGCCAGCTCCAAATACCCACATGCAGATGCCCAGATGCCAACTTTAGAAGCCTGATTTCAAGCCCCTGAACCAGGCTTCAGTTGACCACCAGACCATGTGCACCGGACCTTTCCATGTTGGAATGCTGGCGCTTGCTCGACTACTTAGACCTAGGTACCTAGGTACTTAAAAAAAAAAAAGGCATTAGCTGGCGCCGGGGGTCGTGGGCCTGGGGGTGGACTTCTAAAGCCTGGTTGGTCAACTGGAAACATAGAACTGGCTACGCCCAGGTGCCCGTCAACTAACACTAACTGACACCGGATGGGCCTTGTCAATCCAGTCTGGTTTGTGTCGATTGATCCCGGCATCCAGTGCAGTGCTCCGTACCATGTACCAGACCAGACATCTGGACATCTGGGACATCTGGACCCCAGTTCTTCCTTCCCGCCTTCCAAAGTTGCCCTCATGGTCTCTCGATTTGCCCACCAGAGATGCTTTTCTGCTTGTGGCCAATGTCTGGTCAACATCTTGCTGCTCCGTCTGCTCTTCCTTCTCTCCAAAATCCCGGGTGCGGACTCGACGACCCAACATCTAGTTTCTTCTCTTGGCAGCCCTTGACATTTGCCATCGGCCTCACTTGTCTACAACACTGACAAGGATACGGCCCCGTCGAAGGGTCCCGGCGCCCTCCCATCCTTCGCCTTTGTCCTGCATCCGCCTGCACAACGCGTGTGTTGCCGCAAGACCTCACCATGCCCTTGGAAGTATCTGGCTTCCTAATAGTAAAACTGTATCGACAATCCAAGGTGAAAATCTGATTTGCTACTCCATTGCCGGAATCTACAGCTGCCTGCTACCTTCCCGCCCAGAACCAGATCAAAGATCGTGGGGGAAGAAAGAGGGGCGACGAGTGCCTCGGCTGATCTTGCTCAACTCTTCAACCTTTTAGGCGTCAAGTTGTCTTTGTTTCTTGGACGTCAGTCTCTATACCTAGGACATCATTGACTTGTTACCGGTCCCGCCTCGCCATCATTGTCCTGTCCTAAAGCCAGACAATCCCAGGCTCTGAGGTTTCCCCTCGGATCTACCGCCTTTCTGTCCGCCTGTGCTCGTGTTACACCGGAGACGTTTCACGCTCTTCAGCAGTTCTCTTCCTCGAATTTCTTTTTCCTATTGCTTTAGAGTTTGGCTGAATATTCTACTCCTTCAACCTAGCTTCGGAATTGTATCTTCTTTATTGCCTTTATGACGATTGTGTGCTTGCACGTCTTCACGACTTGCTGTGCAGCACCACAGTAGATCCACGCCGTCTTCAACAAACACTGGAGTTCTGGCTCTGCGCTGTGGTTCAGGAGGCAACTTGAAAACAACTCTTACTGGTTTAATTTGCTGCAACAAATACGCAATGTAAGTGCATGTGCACTAGTCATCTCCGAAGTCAGATCGACCTCCTGCCGACTAGTGTTCTTTGAACTCGTCGACTGTCCATGATGGCAGATGGAGGCAGTATGCAGCCCGACAGCAAACAATCTCAGCCCAGTTCAGCTCCAGCTTCAGCTCAACAGCAGAATTCCAATACAGAAGACGAAGCCAAGGGAAAGAAGCCGGCAGTTAAAAAGAGGACCAAGACAGGATGTCTGAGTGAGTTCCCCCTTTTTTGTCTATAACAAGTAGCTCTTTGCCTAACTCTCCAACTTTACCCAATAGCTTGCCGGAAAAGGCGAATCAAGTGCGACGAAACTAAGCCAAGATGCAAGAACTGCATCAAGTCCAAACGACCATGTGAAGGATATACGCAACGTGTTGTCTTCAAGGACCCTGCAAATTTAGGAACAACTCATGGCCATTTTGGACCAGCCGTATATCCACCTGGTACTCGACAACAAAGCGCCTCCATCGGACTTCACCCAAATCCGGCCAACTCTCAAGCTTCTCTGCAACCCATTGCACCCAGACCAGCAACTTTCAATGGTAGTCACAGGCAACCTATGTCGTTTACACAGGTTCACTCGAGCCACGGTTCGCTATCAAACTATCCTCCAATCCCGAACCCTCTTCTAGGACCGGACGCTGCTCATCTCGCCCAGAATTATTATATGGGATCCAGCCATGGCGAAGTTCCACCTCATGTCCTTGGCCAAGAGCAAAACTCCAGAGAAGAACAACTTGGGACCTCCTTTGACCGTGATATGCCTTCCAACCGGGGGTATGGATGGCCAGACCGCACCCAGTACGGACATGGAGGCATAGAAGACGAGGTTGCCATGGACGAGTCTGACGATGAATCCCCCGATCCACAGTCGCTTACTGTGCGAGATTATAGAGATATTTTGAAACCGTACACAAGAGGAGGCACCGAAGTTAGAACCTTTTCAGCATTTGCACAGAACTATGCCCTTTCAGAGTACATGGACTATGTTCATTCCTCCGAGCTACGGCGGCATGACATGCAAACCATCTTCCGCCATTTTGTTAGTGTCACTGGTCCTACCATGTCACTATATGAGAGAGACCCAACCTCGCTCGCTTCAGGAGCACGATTCGACGGTGACGCTACTCTAGATAACAACTTGTGGAGCCGTAAGTGCCTTAACCCCCCCCTTTTCAAACCATTTGTGTAGAAGCAGAAGATGCCGTCGTCACAGAGCGCCTCTGATACTTTCTCAGATACGTTTCCTTTGCTGTCCTTCCATCACCCTGGTCTCTTCCACGCCATTATGGCAATTGCAAGTTTACAGATTGCAAATCTCCAAAATACTCCGGCCACGGCCGCGTTAAGGCATTACCATATCTCTCTTCGTCGAAATGCGAGGAACGTAAGCAGCCTCCAGAGAAATACGAAGCCGACTACCGTGGCAACCACATTGCTGTTGGCCTACTTTGAGGTCTGGTCATCGGATCACACCAAGTGGTGTAATCATCTCCTTGGCGGAAGGCTTTTATTTCGACAAATACCCCTTAGACAAATGTCCCGCATTTGTCTTCCAGTCAAGCGGATGAGGCACTTCCCAAGTCCACTCTCAGCGCCGCCTTCCATCGGACCGCGAAGAGATCCCGCTGATCTTGATTACGGGCTCCTAAGCACAATTACGGGCCATCATGTCACAGCCGAGGATTATGGGCTTCAAGAAGGTCAGCTCCTGGACGAGGAATGTCTATGGACCACCGATAAAGACATAGAGACTTACGACATGCTTCGAGACCTCTTCTGGTGGTATGCGAAAATGGATGTTTATCAAAGCATGCTTGGTGGGACTAAACTATTGTAAGATTGACTTCCCGATATCGAGACCGGGAGGCTTGTATGTTGACTTGATACGCAGTATGGAGTATGAACATTGGACGCAATGCCCCCCACGGGCTCCCTTGTCCAGCATCAACTCCATGTAAGACGGCCCCTTCCCTCTTTTGCCCCTCATGTTGTCTCATCTCTCTAATGAATTTGAAATATAGTTTTGGGACTTATGATCATCTCATTCTACTTCTTGGTCGTCTGGCGAGCTTTGCATCGAAAGACTTGTCGAGAAAAAGAAAGGCGTTCCGAGCAAAAGGTGGTGGATCCTTTAGGGGAGGATCGTCTCCATCCCAGTTTCCCGGAATTGTGCCTACTCTAGGAAAGTTCCATGCCCCAATAGGCTTTTCTGCACAATCATGTTATTCAGACGAGTCGGATTCTCCAGGCGACACGGCAACACCTGAAAGCAACGAGCTGGCCGAGCAGGAATGGGAGAGTATTCGCCAAGCGTTCGAGACTTTTGAGAATCGTCTTGACGCTCGTTTTAAGCCTTTAAATAGTGAATATGCCGATCACAAAGACACACCATTTGGTACAGCACTCCAGTACCGTACATATTCTGTTGCCGGCATTTGGATGAATTACTATATGGGTCTTATTCACTTATACCGGAGTCGGCCCAACATGCCGCCAGCGGCAATGCAGGCTGCAGGAATGGCGGCGCCTTCTACTGCCGGCTATGCAATACAAATTGGACGTATCGCGGCCGGGCTCACAGACAACTGTTCTACAAAGAAAGATATTAGTACTACGCTTGCAGCTGCTCTAATTGAGAGCAGCTTCTGCCTGTTTGTGGCAGCAGTACAGGTATGCAAAGGCCAGGCAAGCTTGCACTTCCACGCTTTCTAACATTGTTCACAGCTCCAAGATAACATTCAACGCTGTTGGGTAATTCAGCGTGTATTCGATATTACTCGACTGACTGGATGGCAAACGGCTAGAAAGATTGCCATTGGATGTGAGTCGGCCTGGATTAAGGTCGCACAGCTGGGCCATGGACCGGAGTATAAAAGGCCACAGCATCTGGAAGAAGTGCCCACGTCTGTATGGATGAACCCTCGAAAACTAGACCAGAGGATTCAAGATCTGCAGAACACCACGGAAACAAGACTAGTCCTCCATCGGTCTGAACAGACCAATTTAGCTTTAGGCTTGCTCGGGGTAGAAACAGACTTGGAGGTGCTAGATCTTAGGGAGGACCGGTAACTTTTTTTTATCGAAAGAATCAAATTTCTGTATCATGTTTGATCCTTTGGCGGTGTTGTGGCATCGGGACTTAGACCGTGAACTGTACAGGTATGAGGCATGGATTGGCGTTTCATCCGGGGATACTCAGTATTTATAATCTGGGGTGATGGCTTTGCATCACTGGAGAATGGACAAAGGATGGGAGCAAGAGTGCGTTGAAGGATGTAATCGTATCTGGCGCCACCACTAGGCAAAACATTACATTAATGATACATAACGTGAACTAGCGCACTCCCTACTCGATTCCCTCATATTTTATAGACAGAGCCGTTGTGTAGGCCCAATGCTTTACTCTATTTGTCAAGGTTCAATTGCAATTGCAGTGGCCCAATGAACCTGGTTAGTTGGCAGGGAGCCTCTCTACAACGGCCGCCATCTCCTCATCGGTATATATTCTAAAGCCCTTTTCCTTGGTAACACTGGCCAACTGAACGTTCTTGGCATCTAGTTTTTCCTCCATAACTTGCTTCAATGTCTTTAGGACCAAGGTTTCGGCATCTGTGATTGTGAGGGACTAATTTTCTTGATTAGTACGTGTCAAATGTGCCCCCATGCAAAAGGGCAGGAAGCAGTCATTCAGGCACCCTCACCTTGTGGTATTCGTTCTGTAGTTCTGCTTGAGCACCCTCTGACCCCGAGCCAATAGCCTTGGCATCATAGCGATAGAACGTTCCGCTTGGCTCGGCGTGGAACAACTGAGGCCCTTGCTCATCAAAACCAGCAATCAGCAGAGCTACACCAAAGGGCCTGCTCATGATGGTCTCCTCTCCATCAGCACCCTCGCCGAATCGCAAGGCAAGATCGCAAATGGCCTGCGTGCAGCTCTCAACGCCCAGGGGCTCGTTGTAGTTGAAGGCGTGGCTCTGGCATTCGACTCGGGCGTGCTCGACCATGGAGCGAGCATCGGCCTGCAGTCCGGACATGGCGCAGCCGATGTGGCGGTCAATCTCGACAATCTTCTCGACGGATGAGGTTTCGAGGAGCGTCGAGGTCACCCTCTTCTCGACACCGAGGATGACACCTTCTGAGGTGGCTACGCCGATGGCCGTAGAGCCTAGCTTGATGGCTTCGAGAGAGTATTCGACTTGGAAGAGGCGGCCTTCTGGGGAGAAGGTGTTGATGCCCCGATCTGAAGCGAGGGAGTTTTTTTTCCGTTCTTAGCAAGGTGATTGCATTGATGGGGAAGGGGCGTGATGTTGGCACGGGAGCTTACCGTATTCTGATCTTGCCATGAACATCTTGGCGGTTTGTGGTTGGAAATTGGGCTATGAAGCCTGGTGTTTGGTCGGGGTATTGGGGATTGAGGCGAGAAGGATGCGGACGCAGACGCAGACGCAGGCGCAGGCGCCAACTTGGACCCGGCGCACAAATTGTTTGTTAGGGGTGTGGATGAGTACGGCGCAATCGAATGGCTGCCGTGGAGTGAGGTTGGCGATGGCTGGGAAGCTGCACTGAGCTCAGGTGTTGGATAGAGTAGCTCGTTCAATGTAGTACCTCGACGGCGTTTGGTCTGCACAGCACTTGACCGCGAGCACTAGGCAAGCACTGGGCCTACGCAGCTTGTACAGCTTGCCGGTCCGTCCACACAGGCACCAGCTGGCGTCACACCTGTCGTTGTCGGTCGCCGGAGCCGGAGTTAATCCGGATAGCCCGAACGACGCGTGCGTCGTCGCGCGGTTGAACCCCACGCTGTAGCAAGTGGACTGCAGTTGAGTGGCTTGTATCAAAACGGGCAGGAGAAAGTAGGGAATCTCCCTTCATGATCAATTAGACGACAAGGCATTACGAAACCTCACTTTCGCACATACCGGGCTATTGAATCACCCATCCTCCAATTCAATTGCGAAAGCATAAGCATCACCGCCAAGTATTACGGGCCAAATAAAAAGTACAGAAAGAAAAGAAAAATACGACTAGAAAGAACCAAACTGAATTGTATATGATACCCGTGACCTGGTAACCGCGTGGCCTCAGATGTAGCCCGCCAACATGGCATCCGGGACAGCAAGAGCCGCTAGCCGCGCCAACAGCTATGCAGACGATCGCATGCGCAGTTCCATGCCAAACGGAAGCTTCAGGAGCGAACGACCAGATCCGAGGGCACCCGAAGCTTCTCACCCCGAGGCGCAGTATCCTGGCATGGCTCATAAGAGGACCGCGTCGGGGAATCCAAGGCCCGTGAACAGATCAATATCTACACAAGAGCGGAGATACGAAGAGCGACGGGTTACGGAAAGGACTTTTGAGGCGCATGTGGATAGGATTTTGAAACGAAATCCTAGTCCAGAGAAGCAGCATAGACGAAGTGCCACTGGCGAGAGAAGGGAAGGGGAGGTGAGGAAGCAGAAGTCTACTGAGTTTCGGCCCAGGGATTCTCAGTCAGATGCTTCACAAGGTATGACTCTTGCTGTCTACAGAGCCTGCGTGTATGGAAAAGAGGAAATGCTAACCTGGCGAACAGCTCCTTGGGATCCAGAAGCGACTTTGTTACCGCATACTTCTGCCCCGTTGGCTTCGCGAATATCGATCCCCCCAGCTGCCTCGACAGTTCCACAGGCACCACAGCCGAAATCTTTGAATGAGCTGACGCTAGAGATACAAGAGGCAGCTATCGTGGAAGATCTGCTGTTTGTGTTTATGGGCTACGAGGGGCAATACATTCGCTTTGCGAAGGGATACGATCCGACCGAAGAGCGAGATCGTCTCACTGGACCAGGCTTCAAGATATCACCCGGACTGGATCCAAGTCTGGCGGACCTAACTCGCACTATGCTCAAAATGGCGACGTATTACTCGGCTCTGGAGGCATTCGTTGATGTTCAGAGTCGAGTCGAGTTCGGCGCCGTGAACCATGCGCTATGCGCATCGATACGAAAGTTCTTGCAGGACTATCTTATTATGATTGCACAACTAGAGACACAATTCCTCACAAGCGAATCATTCACGGTTCATGTGCTGAATATTCATACTATGCCAACGTGTCAGATGATGCATCAGCTGTATTTGCTGGCTCATGAATTGCTAAAGAAGAATGGTATAGTGGACGATGAGACTGAAGATGAAGATGACGAGATTGAAAACGACGATGCAATGATTGAGCGCTTGAGGGAAGGAGGGGAGCTGATACCAGGAAACATGACCAGCAAGAAAATTTGTAAAGGCGGTGTCGTTCTGGGTTTGATAACAATGCGGCTCGAAAGGATGTCTGGGGACCCGGCAGCCAGAGCTCTGCTCACATCGCTGCTACGAGATGCCAGTCGTCCATACATGGTCATGCTCAATGAGTGGCTACATCATGGAAGCATCTACGATCCACACTCTGAGTTCGTCATCGAAGAACGAAAGAGCATTAATCGGGAGAGGTTGTATGAAGATTACACGGATGAATACTGGGACAGACGATATACCATCCGCGAAAAGGACATCCCGCCGCAACTCGAAGGCGTCAAAGACAAGGTTCTACTGGCTGGAAAATATCTGAATGTCGTGCGTGAGTGCGGAGGCGCCGCCGCAAGCAAGGTTGTCACCGATGTGCCAACGACATTTGACGACCCTCGTTTCCTGGAAAATGTCAATAACGCATACGCCCACGCCAACAAGTCGCTGATGCAGCTCCTGCTTACAACACACGCTCTACCTGCCCGACTACAATCATTAAAGCACTACTTCTTCCTCGATCCATCCGACTACTTCTCCTACTTTCTCGAACTCGGCTCGTCCGAACTGCGTAAACCAGTCAAAAATGTCAATACGAGTAAATTGCAGTCCCTCCTGGATCTGGTGCTCCGCCAACCGGGCAGCATCGTGTCCTTGGATCCGTTCAAGGAAGACGTCAAGGTCGAAATGAACGACGTCACGCTCATCAAATCACTACAACGTGTTGTCAACATCAGGGGTATTGAGCAGGGCGAACCGCTCCAACCCGTTGCCAACCAACATATTGAAAAGGACAAAAATGCCACTGGATTTACATCTCTCCAAATCGACTACTCTGTCCCATTCCCCGTGTCCCTCGTCATTAGCAGAAGGACAATTTGGCGATATCAATCGCTATTTCGATATCTCCTGTCCCTTCGATACCTAGAATCACAACTCTCCACAACCTGGCAGACGCAAACACGCGGCGTAAGCTGGGCTCACAAGGGTCAGAACCGCGCCCTTGAATTATGGAAGCGTCGCGCATGGACTCTCAGGGCTAGAATGCTCGTCTTTGTCCAGCAATTGTTGTACTTTTGCACCGCGGAAGTCATTGAACCCAACTGGACAAAGTTCATGTCGCGACTGAGCGCCAAGGACGGCGACCCGACGAAACCGTCTGCACCGACCCGCACCGTCGACGAATTGATGCAAGACCATGTCGACTTTCTGGATACATGTCTGAAGGAGTGCATGCTCACCAACAGCAAACTCCTGAGGGTAGTCAACCCCCTTTCTCCTTGTCCCCCCTGTCCCTCCTTTCTTCCCATTGCTTCTCTCTAACAAGTGTTCAGATCCATTCCAAACTCATGCAAACATGCACCATCTTCGCCGCCTACACAAAGTGGCTGACGCAGGAGCTTGAAAAATCCGACCCCGATTTGTCCTGCACCACGAAGCCCAAGACTATGACTGTTGACCAGTGGAACCGCTTCCAGGCAACAAAGGCTGCATCCCGCCCGCAGCCGGATTCTTCCTCCGCACCGACGGATCCCGAGTCACGCGTGAATAATTTATCCGAGATTATAAAGAAGTGGGAGAATAACTTTAGTAGACATCTGCAGATATTACTTGATGCGTTAAACTTCTACGCCGCCACGGAGACGGTGGTTTTGCTTAGTCTCTGTGCGAGATTAAGCACTGCGAATCAGGGGACCGAGTTTGCGGGACGGGGACAGGACGAGGACATTGGATGACGTGAAGCCTTGCTGGTTAACGTGGAATGATTGCATGGCCATGTAGGCAAATGAAGTTTATGAGCATGAGACGAATGGTGCTATTCATTTTACGTATAGGAGATGATTCATATCCGTTTATCGTTAATTCCCAAGCCCCCCCCCCCCAAAACAGCCCTTCGATTCACCGTACCTCGTGAGAGAGCCCACTGTAGAAGAATATATGAAAAGGGCAGACTGCCGCCTAATCCCCGAGAACGCAAATCCGAAAAAAAAAGACCCTCCACGACCCAATGCTATAGCCCAAAAACGCCATATGCTCCTTTAGTTCCCATCGCTATCTCTTTGCTTGGTAAAAAGCATTGATTGCTCCGGCATTCGTAAGAATTCGTCATCATCAAAGTCTTGGTATATCAAAGAAAATTCAAATACCCCACGCCAAATGATCTCACAGGGGACATGACCCAGGTGATCCCCGTGTTATTATGCAACGTCTCATGTTCCCCCATATCGTTTTTCAAAATTCCTCCTCAAAAGCCAAGCATTACTTGAAAAGGCTGCGCAAGTCCATCAACTTCTGCCTCGCGGCCTCGGCCTTGTCCAGCGCCTTGCTTTGGCCGTCCATACTGAGACTGGCCAGCTTCATCTTCTTCTCTTGCAACTCCAGCATCTTCTCCTCAAAGCTATCCTGCATGATGTATCGGACGGTGCGGACGGGCCGCTTCTGTCCTAAGCGGTGGACTCGGTCTATGGCCTGGGCCTCCGCGGCAGGGTTGTACTGCGGCTCCATGACGTAAACGGTGTTGCCGGCCGTCAGATTCAGGCCCAGACCGCCGGCCATGATGGACACGAGGATGACTTCCACGGTGTTGTCTTCGCGGAACTTTTCCATGGCGGCAGTTCGAGCCATTCGGGTCATGCTGCCATCCAGTCGGACAAAGGTGATGCCCGCAGCTTTGAGGGCTAGCTCAATAAGGTCGAGGTGGGAGGTCCATCCCGAGAACACCACTGATTTGAATGGCGGCTCATCTGGACTGGCTTGACTAGCGGCCTTGGACTTCAAGAGATCTTCAACAAGTGCCTTGGTCTTCGTGTGCGGGCCATCGTATTTGTCAAACCTCTTCTTGGTGTCCTTGGCCTTCGTCTTGGCAGGCCCATCGTGCTCGGCGTCCACATCGTCGCGGCGAAGCTCGACAAATTCTAAGCGGACGTGGGAACCACAAATCAAGCATGGACCAGTATTCTGACCAGGTGCAAGGAACTGCTGGGCTCGTTCGCGATAGCTCCGACAGCAATTTCGGCAAACCACGTGGAAGCAAGGCGTCATGTAACCGAGAATATCGTCTTGCTGTTCAGCGTCGAGATTCTGGCCTTCGCCTGCGTTCAGTTTCTTGCTACACTCGATACAAGCGTCGTTGTTCGTGTCCTGCATTAGCGAGAACATCTCATGAGCCTTCTGGTGTGATAAAGTAGGCCCGTCTTCGTCGTCGTCATCAATGTCAATTGCCATCTCAGCAGACATGCCCCGTAGAGCAGCCAGGTCCTCCTCATTCAGCAAATCCTTGCCGTGGGCACAGAGAAGCCTCAGTCTTAAAATAGCCTTCAGAATATGAATATATGTATTGCCCCCCAGGGCTTTTCCATCTTTGACGCCAGCCAGGACCTTAACCCGGTCTTGGGCATTCCGCGCAAACAATTCGTAGATGGAGCGTTCCTCGGGGCTGAAATTTAACCGGATAACCAAGTCTTCGCGCTTGGGTAGATCGATCTTATCCTTTAGGCGACGAAGAGTGATTGTGTCGACGAGCACTCGCAGCTTTGGCACAATCTCAGGGTCGCATGCCTTGAAAGGCTCAACAATGTAGCGGTTGAATTTGGATCGATCATCAAATGGGTGTAGCCGCAAGAAGCTCAGCAGAGCAGCCAGATCATCTAGTCTGTTTTGTACAGGGGTACCTGTAACTGCCCAGCGTCGTTCCGCTTGCAGCCGGCACATGGCTTTGAACTGAAGAGTCGATGACTCACGAATCATGTGTGCCTCATCGAGGACGATTCGAAACCAACCGATCTCTTCCAGTGGATAGATACCGTCCTTGCCCTTGCGGCGAGAGCCTAGCTCGTTAGAGACCGATCCGTACGTAGTAATGACAACATCAAATTCGGCAAGCTTGTCCACATCCTTGATCCGATTGGAGCCATGGTAAATGTGGTATGAAAGACCGCCGGGTGCAACATGTTGTTTCATCTGCTCCTCCCAATTTGTCACAGTGCTAAGCGGACACACAATCAATGTTGATTTGACATGGCGAGTGACTGCGGCGGGGTCGAAATTGGTTTGCATAGCAGAATGGCCATTGCTAGACAGCCTTGGGTCCATTTTTGGCCGTTGAACAATGGGCGCTTGCTCCCACTTGTGAGACTCGTCTATCGTGCTCGAGACCAAGGAAAGGATACTCAACGTTTTTCCAAGACCCATCATGTCGGCGAGGATACCACCGCAAGTTTCTGGGGGTGGTGCTCTCTGTTCTTGACCGGTGATGACATTGGAATACAACTTCTCGCCTCTGGCGTTGACTTTCGTCCGCCAAAATGAGACCATGCCCTTTTCTGTGGATTGCTCTTGGAGCGACTTCTCCCTGGTAGCCATGAAGTACAGGCCTTGCTTCTGATGCTTAAGCAGAGGCGTGAGGATTCGTGCGTCTGGGTCCATTGTTGGAAGGTCGTCATTTCTCTTGAGAGAATCAAAAACACCCATAACCTCGGAACGAATCTCTTCCACGGTTCGGTTGGCGACACTTGTGTATGTGCCTTGCGCGTTGGTTGGGTAAACCTTTGGCGGAGGTGGCCGCCATTCTGAGACATGAGGATTGAACACTTTAATACCCTTCTGCACCATATGCGGAGCAATAAGCTTCAAGTTGTGCTTGCTCAGCAAGGCGCCAACAGACCGGGCATACCTTTGGGGACCATAGAGAACAACGTCTAAATTGTATGCTCTTGAGATTGCCTGCCCAGGCTCCTCGCCGGGTTTCTTTTGGTGCGGCGGTATGCGGCAGTCTGTTCGTAAACGTATATTTGTGTCGAGGAGAGGAGTAAGGGCTGCTGCACATGATAGCTCGACAAGACCAATCATCTCACGAGTGTGATCACAGGCTTGGATTTTCAACGATCTTTCACCACTTTGTCGTTTCAGCAATATCTTGATGCCGGGATTATATCCAGGGCCCCAAAGACTTTGCATTCCTGGCTTGGGTGATGGAACCTTGCTGCAGTTGAGACTGGTTTTGATCATTCCATAGCACACCTCCTCATCCTTTGGATCATCCAGGACCATTACGTCATCATCTGTGCCTAGAGCGCTTGTTAATTAACATGATAACGGGAGCACAAGCACGCGGAAAGGATGTATCGCACCATCAGTAAGATCGACAGTAGGAGTTTGCGGTACAAGGCGACCGGCGTCAGTCTCTTGCCGCCTGTCTCTCACGTAGTCGCCCAGCATACCACTGCTGCTTCGGATGGACATGTTACTGGCTCTAGCAGCAAAGTCCTGAGGGTCCTCTGTTTTGCGGCGCTTGGGATGAGGAACGTTGGAACGACGCTGGACATTATTCATACGCTCAATCCAAAGCCCCACGCCGTTGGCATTGGAAACAGATGTCTCGCCATTTGGAGGAGTTGGGGTTGAAGAACCGCTGGTATGGTCGTTGGACGAGGTGTCACTAGCACTTGTGAACTGGAATACCATTTGGTCATTCACCGACGGTGATGCTCGGCTGTGACCATTTGCCACATGATTATACATGGGCTGGGGACGGCCGGAGGGAAGGTTTCGCAAATCAGTCGCGCTGAAGCCTCGACGGCTTGGTTGCAGCAAGGCCGCCGGATTCCAGGCCGGCATGGGGCCAGAAGGCTGCAAGACTGGACCTTGAGCAACAGCAAGATTGGAATTCGGTGACTGCTGCACGGTGGCGGATTGACCGGCGGGCTCAGCACCGGGTCGTGAACCTCTCAAGGGCACCGTAGTTTCACTCGACGGCCACGGTGGAGGCTGAGGTGATTGGAAGGTACCGTTGGCATCCATCATGAACCACGAGTAGGGGGGGATCTGTGTGGGCTTTTAATGCGGCCAAGGGCCGAAAGGGAAGAGGAGAGGGCTACCACGCCGATTTAGAGAGCGTAGATGGCCTCATCACAAGCTCGGCGGTGAGAAACCGGGTGCAAGATGGTCGAGGCGTCGGCGTGTTGAGGGGCTCAAGGCTGTAGCAGCGCGTGCGTGCGGAAGAGAGATGGCAGGCCGGACGGTCGATGCACGGCGTTTGTGGATTTCGATGGCCACGGGGTTTCTCGGAAGCGTGGATGCGGCCGTGCAAACCAGAAGGAAATGGGTGGGTGTATATGTATGTACGTGTGTCGAGCGGACGCGATGAATCGTCCCAGGGCGACGGTAGCATGCAAGGTGTGGGTGTACTGTGATGAAGAATACGGCGCTGTACAATGCAGTCGATGTTGTAACTACTGTAAGAAGAGGTGCGTCGAATGATGATGTGACGATGGGGATGAGGGTGAGGATGAGGATGAGGATGAGGATAGAGATGAAGTGCCTGGGGCCTATTTCCGGATGGGAGAGGCTAAATCAGTGTGCATGAGTGAGAAACAGGCGACATTTGAAGACTCAGGCTCTCTCTCACTCACTGGCACGCCGTCCACGCCCACGCCCACGCACACGCACACGCACACGCACACCGAGTCTCGTTAATCCTTACGCCACAGGCGCACACGGAAGAAACACACGGCAGCAGCAGGCCAGGGAGGGATCAATGGCAAAAGGCCGAACGGCGCAATTTTTGTTGGAGGCGACAAGAGCGAATGATTAAAGGTTGAGAAATCAAAGAATACTATTGCGGTCGTGGCGATGAGGATATGCTCTTATTATTCATCACATGTCCGGTGCAGCGGCCTGGCTTAGGGGCAGACAGAGTGCCGCCTAGGTCCATGTCCTCCAATTGAGGTGAGGTATCCAGGCTATTGTGTACTAAAATGCCAGCGGGAAAAAAAATCATTAACTGAATGACGCTGCTTCCAGTTGGCACGTCACTAAATTGTGATTGTTATTATTATTTTCTTATTTTTTTTGCACAATAGTAACAACAACAACAATCATCATA
Source organism: Metarhizium robertsii ARSEF 23 (assembly GCF_000187425.2). NCBI lineage: Eukaryota > Fungi > Ascomycota > Sordariomycetes > Hypocreales > Clavicipitaceae > Metarhizium > Metarhizium robertsii. Next base: position 1,011,686 of record NW_011942204.1, read on the forward strand.
ATAAAAGTGCACCAGTCAATGCCGTTGATCCTCACAATCTTCAACCTGCCCAGTACAGCAGCTCACAGCCACCGCCGGACGCACTTCCCGCTGCAGAGTCTCGAGGTCCAGTGTCTTGGCCTGCGCCGACTTTCTCTAACCAGCCGCGAACCGCGCCGGATCAAGGTCACCTGGTCGGGTGAGCTCGAGTGGCTCCGGCAATGTGTGTCCATCAACTCCGTCCGGGCCACTGAACGGTGCTGCCATTGGACGGTGCTGCCCCCCCTGTGACTCCCTGTGGCTCCAGTGGCCCCAGTGGCCCCCAGGTCCCGCCCAGTTAGCTCCGCTCGCCACTGGAATCTATCAAATCTCTCGCACGTGAGCACTCCGAATTTTCTTTTACACTTCAAAGTGACTTCAGACGCTCGTTTTTTTCTTGTTTCGTCGCGATCCATCGGTTTGCTCCAGCATGTGCTTGTGGACGGGCATCCTTGGCAACTTCCCAATTATCCACGCATCCCGCCCTCAGCCGTCTCCAGAATCTCATCGAAATCTGAACCATCTGAACCACCCAAAAACCGCCACAAGCTCCATGACGATACCCAGTCGACCAGTATTGCCGCCTCCTCGTCCCTTGTCTAGACGAGCCATGGCCGGAAGGGCTGTGTAGTGTGCCATCGTCTCGAGTCAATCACACCCTATCTCCCTTTCTACCATCTTTCCCATACCAGGGCCGTGATACGCCGTACAAACTTGTCTAGTATGTCTTGCACTCGCCCCCCTCTCTTTTGCAGACACCAAGATGCATCACCTTGGCTCTCAAGTGTGCGGCTCTCCATTTCACTACGTCAGCTGAGCTTTATAGATTAATTGTGTCCTGCTAGTTAAGACCAGTTGAGACCAAACAAATTGTGTTGCTACAGCTCGTGCCATTTCCATGGCCCAGGCATTGACCATCGTTATCAACCGAGCAATGAGCAACAAACACGGCTGCAAACAAGCTCTTAGCGGCCTTTTCCAAGTCCTAATTGGCCAGATTTTGGTGACAAACTCGGTGACAAAATACACGTATACTTGCAATGTTAGCTGTGCACGTCTAAGCCTTAGCCTGAATGATGACGACTCCAGCTGATGACGGTCTTCACATTCAAAGCTCCAGTCTTAGCTTTGAGATATTTGGCGTTGTATCCTGGGCCGTCTCGTGAATGCCTGTTTGTTTTTGAGGCTCATCTTCTATTTGAAGTACGGGAAATGTTGTTGCGACTAGCGAATCGAATTTGTTGCTTGTGGCTTCTGAAAAAACCACACACGCCGATGAATGTGCCAGAATTCTTCCAAATGAATTTGACGTGCCGTGTCAAGTAGAGATACAGCTCTACCACCCTTCAGCCAGGCAATCCAGTTACGTAGAAACCGAACTGAAGTTGGCGACAGCATCACACGTCTCGCGCTGTGCAACCTGTGCAACCTGCCCACTTACATAAGCGCACGAAGCCTTGCCCGATTTTTGTGAAATGTGCACCGATTTTGCCCCGCCAAGGACGACTTCGTTTGAAAACCCCACTGCCACGAACCGCATGCCATCGACGAGATCACACACAGCCTCGTAGAAGCGCGGCATCACCCGCATCAGGGCCGCAGCAACTCTTCCAATCCCAAGGCTGTCGTGGCGACGTTCAAATTGGGTAGAGACATCATGGATATCACCAGTTACGTGGTGCAGGGCCGAGACCAAGCCTTGCTCTACGGCGACTACTCCACCTATCATGGCCAACTGGCCAAACGCCTCCTGAGCTGTCGCAAGAAGCTGGGTATTGTCACCAAGAATCGTGGCAAGTTTCAGAAGAAGGAAGAAATCGCGGCTGAGCAAGTTTCTTCCAACAACGAGTGAGTATAGGGTCTTGACGCGTACGTCACATCCAGATAGGACGGGCTAACCAGAGAAACCAGATATGTCCATCTGCTTCTTCTGACGAGCGAGCGGGCCTGGGCACAGGCAATGAGCTTCAAAGCTTCAAACTCTGCCACGCAAAAGGACATCACTGGAAGAACCAAATCACACATTGTGTCCCGACTCAATAAGGCTTCCCGTGCCGCGCAGCGCCTCGTTGAGCTCCTTTCAGATCCGGCTTCTGGCGCCTCAACCAACGATGTCCTGGAGGCGAAATCGTATGCTGCCCTGATACGTGGCGCTATGCTATTTGAGAGGCACGACTGGGAGCTTTGCCTTCAGAGTTATGCTGTTTCCCGTGTCATCTACAGTGCGCTGGCAAGCGCTGGCAAAAGCGACCTCTTCAAGGATCTCTTGTCCGAGACCATTGACCCTTCCATCCGATATGCCGCTTACCGACTGAAGACGCCACGGACCGTGCCTATTCCAACCATTGCCAAAAAGTCATTCCCCCGATCAGACGATGCTCTCGTCAAGGAAATCAATCGTCTGGACCCAAGCATCCTCGCGGAAGGCGACGATGCCACCAAGCTGGGAAATGCTGCTGAGAATGCACCTAGGACCATTACCTGGCGCTCACGACAAGTTCAAATTGAAGATGCTCAGATATCATTGGCATGGGCCTCTGTTGAAACTGCGAAAATGAACCTGACCCGCAACTTCGCGCAATCGCAAGACAAGCAGCCCTATGAAATCGCAGCCCAGTACGACGAAATCCTCATGACAACACAGGACGCCGTCGACGCTACGAAGCAGGCCATCGACGAGCTCAAGGCAGAGGGCGTACCCCAGAGCGACCCCCGTATGCAGCGACTGCAAATCACTCGCACTGCCGTCAACTACGAAATGATTAGTTGGAGAATCGGCCGCAACAGAGTCCTGACTGGCCTCCACGACGGCGGTCCCGAGGACTACAATGCCTCCAGAAGAAGAAAAATAAAGGCACCGAAGGACACCGAAGCCGGTGAACAAAAGAAACAGCGAGAACTGCCACCCAGCAAGAAGCTGGCCAAGATGAAGGAGAAGGTTGCCCTGTATGATGGTACGCTACAAAACGTCCAGTCAATCAAGGAGCTTCCCGGTGTGGCCGCCGACGAAGCGCTCGCGACCAAGCTCAACGGCTACGAAAAGTACTTTGGGTCGCTCAAGTAAGTCCAAGTCACCCCCTTCCAAAACACCGCGCCCGGATCAACCCACTGACTCATGGTGATGTTAAAGATGTCTCTCCATTGCGCGATCCCACGCCATCACCAACAACGCCACCAACGCCCTCGCCCTCATCAACCACGCCCATTCCCTCATTCAAGAAGCTTCCTCCAACCTATCCCAAGGTAACGATGATGTCAATCAACAGCAAACCACCCCGGTGAGCATCGACGTCACTGCTGAGGCCGTCTCCTACCTCAGCAGTCTCCTCAACGGCGAGCTCCAACGCTACCGTGCCATCGTCCACATGCACAATCTCCGCGACGCCGAGAGTGTAGCTGCCAAGGGCGACTTTGACTCCCCGCTCATCTCCAAGCTGCACACCTACCCCCGGCGCGTCAACCTTCGCAACATAGTGGAGTTCCCGCCCAAGATGGAACTTATCCCCATGAAGCCAATCTTCCTCGACGTCGCTTGGAATTACATCGACTACCCGGGTAAGACACCCGCGCCAACGGCTGCGCTCGGGCCAAGCAGTGTTGAAACGAAGGAACAGCCTAAGAAGAAGGGATGGTTCGGCTTTGGACGGTAGAGGAAAAAAAAATTTACAAATTCAGCATTTACAAATAGAGAGAAACCATCTCTACCCTATTTCTGGTAGGGATATCAAAAGTAATAAAAAGGCGCCTGACCTAGTCAAGTCTGTAAAAATGTCCGATGTCATTCACCTTCGTGTCTCACGCCCATCCCCACGTCGACAAACCATATCCAAAATCTCCGTTCCACATACTCACCCGGAATGAAAAGTACAAGACAGAACATGTCATTTTCACACTCCCCCTCCTCCCGTCACCTGTCCAACACCTCACACTGCGTAAAGTAGCCGCCATTGTCCCGACCGTTCCCCGTCCTTCCCCAGATCCTCGTCCTCCCAGCCCTCCAGATGCAAACATGACTACTACGCCTCAGCAATTGCCAGACCCCGTCGCTCACGCCGTCGCCGCAATTCCAATACCGCGAACCACCCTCCTCGTCCTGCTTTGTCTGTTCATCGTCATCTTCATCCGCATAACACACTTTACACTTTCTGAAAACCATGAATATGCCATCACTCGCAGCGTTCGCTGCCAGCACCGGCAGGCGCAGGCGCAGGCGCATGAACCATCCTCTTCTAGGCCACATCGCAAAATGACTGCCAGCTGGGCCTCTGTTGGCTTCAACACACTTACTCCCCCTCGATGCAGTTTATATAGTATACCCAACCTGGTATTCGCGAACAATACACTTGACAGTAGAATCAGTGCGCCGCTGCTAGTTCGCCAAGAACACAAAGAACAAATCGAGTCGGTGGAAATGGATTCAGTTGCGGTCAACGCTGAAGAGGACTGGGAAGACTATTCGCCCCCGATTGGGACCAACAACTTGAATACACCGTGGAGTTGGACAGCATAGACAGCGATGCAAGAATGCTTGCGCTACCAGCTATTCACATTACGAGTCACGCACGCATAAACAATTTAAATCAGACTGATAGGAATGAGCAAAGGGATTCAGAGGAGGGATGTGTTATTATCATCATCTAGTTAAACAGTGAATTGTACATGAGCCAATCCAAACGCAAGCCCCCTTGGATCCATGCCTTCGTCTCATAAACAACCAGAGATCTCTCGAACGGGTTTTGATGCTCTAACGCCTAAATTTCCGCCAACCATGGTATTAATGACATGGGCAAATCAGTTTGTGTAAAAGTATAGTAGCTGAGGCGGGGGATATGAGTACAATGAAATACAGGAAGAGAAAAAGACATCTATGCCACGCCCCACGCTACACGAATATTCGAACAAATCCCTTTTCGTTTTGGTTTAGAAATTCGAGAAAACAACAAGGCAAGAGGCTGGCCGTTTATGGCTTGTTCTCGTCCTTCTTCTCACCCTCGCCTTGCTGCTGCTCGCCAGAAGCCTGCTCGCCAGAGCCGGCCTCGTTACGGGCCTTGTGCATCTTGTCGAAGAGATTCAAGCTGGCCATCTGAAGCTCGTCCGTCTTCTCCTTGATCTCCTCAGCGGTGGCAGAGCCCTCACCTGACTGGCTCTTGGCAACAAACTCACGGAGAGCAGCAATCTTCTCCTTAATGCCGTCGGCCTCCGTCTTGTCGAGCTTGTCAGCGTATTCGTTCAGGGCACGCTCAGTGTCGTTAAGAACGCTGTCGGCACGGTTGGCAGCCTCAATAGCAGCCTTGCGGCCCTTATCAGCCTCGGCATACTTCTCAGAGTCCTCAACCATCTGCTGGATCTCGCTATCGGAGAGACCGGAGCCAGATGCGATAGTGATGGACTGGTCCTTGTTGGTGGACTTGTCCTTGGCGTGGACGTGGACAATAGAGTCAGCGTCGATGTCGAACGTGACCTCAATCTGGGGGACGCCACGGTGAGCAGGAGGGATTCCGACAAGCTGGAAGTTACCCAGCAGCTTGTTGTCACGGACAAGCTCTCGCTCGCCCTGGTAGACCTTGATCTCAACGGCAGTCTGGAAATCGGCGGCAGTAGAGAAAACCTGGGACTTCTTGGTGGGGATGGTCGTGTTGCGGTTGATCAAACGAGTGAAGACACCGCCCAATGTCTCGATACCAAGGGACAAAGGAGTAACATCAAGCAGCAAGAGGTCCTTGACTTCGCCAGAGAGAACGGCACCCTGGATAGCAGCACCAATGGCCACAGCCTCATCGGGGTTGACAGACTTGGCGGGATCACGGCCGAAAATGCTCTTGACGGACTCGGCAACCTTGGGCATACGGGTCATACCTCCGACCAGGATGACCTCCTGAATTTCCTTGGCCTGGAGGCCAGCATCCTTCAGAGCCTTGCGGACAGGCTCAATGGTGCGGGTGATGAGGGGATCCACCATCTTCTCAAGCTGAGCACGGGTAAGCTTCATGTTGATGTGCTTGGGGCCGGATGAGTCGGCAGTGATAAAAGGTAGGTTGATGTCAGTCTGGAGGGAAGAGGAGAGCTCGATCTTGGCTTTCTCAGCAGCCTCACGGATACGCTGGATAGCCATGCGGTCACTGGACAGGTCAATGCCAGAGGTCTTCTTGAAGTCTGCGACCATGTGTCGAACCAGGTGAATATCGAAATCCTCACCACCAAGGTGTGTGTCTCCATTGGTGGACTTGACTTCAAAGACACCGTTCTGGATCTCCAAGATGGAGATATCGAAGGTACCACCTCCAAGATCGTAGACAGCAACGATCCTGTCGGCCTCCTTCTCCAGACCGTAGGCAAGAGCAGCAGCAGTGGGCTCATTAACAACACGGAGAACATTAAGACCAGCAATCTGACCAGCATCCTTGGTGCTCTGTCGCTGAGCATCATTGAAGTAGGCAGGAACAGTGACAACAGCGTTCTTGACGGGCTTAGAGAGGTAGGCCTCGGCCGTCTCCTTCATCTTGTTCAGGACAAAACCACCAATCTGAGAAGGAGAGTACTTCTGGTCACGGGCAGAAACCCAAGCGTCACCATTGCTATGCTGGACGATCTTGTAGGGAACCTCCTTGATATCACGCTGAACCTCAGCGTCGGTGAACTTGCGTCCTATTAATCGCTTGGTGGCGAAAAGAGTGTTCTCTGGGTTGACGACGGCCTGTCGCTTGGCGGCGACACCGACAAGTCGCTCACCATCTTCGGCAAAAGCAACTACTGAAGGAGTGGTGCGAGCGCCTTCCGAGTTCTCAATAATGCGAGGAACCTTGCCTTCCATGATGGCAACGGCCGAGTTGGTGGTACCCAAATCAATACCGATGACGGATCCCTGGACTTTCTCGCCCTCGGCAGCAGAAGTAGACTCATACCGAGCAAATCTGGGGGCCAGCGGCCTGGCAAAGGCAGCCGAGCGAGCAGTGATAGGGGTAGCTCGGGGAAGCTATCAGGAAATGTCAAAGTTAGAATCGTCAATCAGAAACATGGCGACAGGTTGGGAAGCTTGTTTTGCTAATTAGAAAGCTACTCACAGCTCGAGAGAGACGCGAAGCCAACATCTTGGATGTGATGATGGAGGGTATAATATTACAATGAATGAAGGCAAAGATGACGGCGCGCTCCACAGATGGAGAGGTGATGAAGGGGAAGAAGGGAAAGAAGAGTGTTGTGAGTGGATTGTATGAGTTTATTGAGAAGGGGAGGAAAGCGAATTTTTTTGGCCCCGAAAAAAATGGCTAGTCCCGGCCATTGGCTGTCAATAGAAGCCGACGGAAGGAGGCAAGAAGAAGGAGGTCTCCACAGTGTGTGCAGTTTATGTGCGGATTAACTTTGGTCCGCGACAGAGACCTTCCGCATTTTCCTCGGCACGCGACGTCGGAGTTCATTGCGGCGGTTCCAGCAATGCAACCTATGGACTTCGGAGGTCTTGGAGCTGGGAATAATGAGCATGGTGGGCCTTAGCAATCCGGGGTGTAACTGAACCTGTCATGGCCAGGCCGTAGCCGGCTTTTGCGGTCCTTCCGAGGCTGGACCCGGAGATGTGATGCTGATAACTCGACAGCTCGACAATTCGCACTAATAGTCACAGCTAGAATCACGCGTTCAATGTATGCCACATGCACATGCATCCTGCCGCTTTGCCTTTGTGTCCCTCTCTGGCTCGTTCAAGCTTCATTTTCTCTTGAGTGAAGAAACTGGACCTAAGCAACAAGGCCGATGTGACTCAGTGAGCCCCACCTTCGCAGAACTCTGATGATGAAGCAAAAAGACAGCCGTCTCTTTGTAGAGCCATGACGAGAGGCAGGTATTTGGCTACTTGCTAGGTAATGACATGGCGTCAAGTTCTGACGTATCGCGCGAACAGCGATATAAGAGCCCTGGAACGTGAGCTGGGTGATAAATATATATTGTCATAGCCTCTCATGGCTCGTATATAGCCTGGAGTGTGTCTACCTGCATATGTACAAGGTGCTCAGTAGATTATCTGCAAGACGGACGAAACAAGCACGGAGATGTTTTGAGTCCCTCTCGTGTCAGATATGTGCCTATAGAAGCGTACGTTGGACAAGTCAGGGCTGCAGCGTCGCGAGCTAAAGCCATCTCGCGATAGCCTCATATTATACTTTACAGACTGCGGAGTGCCATTGAACGAGACCAAGTTGAGCAAAGACCCGAAGGAGGAAGACATCATCAACGATTGGTTGGGTACGGCTGGTAGTCTTGTTCCAGTGGCCATTCACCATGGCCCTACAGACAAGGGCAATTACCCCATTATCGCTGATTAGCGTTATTGTTGATGTCATATTTTGGGACACGCCTGCCACTAACTTTACATGCTGCCTCACCAGTTGACCAGATAATTACCAGACTACTACCCCGTAGGTACTTTTAACTTGTCGCGAAGGTACGGTGTGATGGTTGACATTTTTGGCCCCACCAGCACCACCATTACACTGGGGCAGGCGAATGGCAAAGGGCAATTGGCCAATGGGAGCGCGTCATTAACAGCCTGCATCCTAACGCCAGGGACCAAGTTCACTGGCTTGGTTGGTGTAAGAGGCATAGACCGAAAAAAAAAGTTTTGAGTCCCGCTTGCGGTTAAAATCCTCTCCTCTCTTCACCTTTTCTTTACTGCCTCTCTGCAAATATTCCCTATTCTTACCAAAGAAAAAGGAAACCAATCTTGATGCTGCGGCAGATGATTGCGAGCTAAAGCTTTTGACCTGTCCAAGGAAACTCTGAGAACGAGTTTTCTTGCCCAGCCGTCGCTAGCAGATCCCCTCGCACACGGAGCACTTCACGTCTTATCGTCTGGTGCCTCTGCCCCGCCAACTTTTTTTTTTTTGTCCCTCGTCGCTTCAACCAACACCCTCCCCGATTGCACAGAGCGCGTGCAAAATGGCGGCCATCAAAGCGCTGCCGCCCTCTTCGGCACACTTCTCAAGTGCCAATGATGATGGCCTCGTCTGCCTCGAGCTCGAGGACGGCTCTGCCTACGCTGGCTACAGCTTCGGAGCCCAGAAGAGCATCGCTGGAGAGCTGGTCTTCCAGACAGGCATGGTGGGGTATCCCGAGTCTTTGACCGACCCTTCATACCGTGGACAGATTCTCGTCATTACTTTCCCTCTTGTCGGAAACTATGGCGTGCCTTCTCGCGAGACAGTGGACGAGCTTCTTGGCGACCTGCCGGCTCACTTCGAGTCCTCCCAGATTCACGTTGCCGGTCTTGTCACCGATTCATACTGTGGCGAGGACTTCTCCCATTTCCTGGCAACCTCCTCCCTCGGCACCTGGCTGAAGGAGCAGGGCGTCCCGGCCATGTATGGCGTCGATACCAGAGCCCTGACCAAGAAGATTCGGGAAAAGGGCAGCATGTTGGGCAGGATGCGACTTCAAACACGTCTCACCCAGATCAATGGTGTCACCAATGGCATCGTCCATGACACCCCGCTCGAGAATTTTGCCGAAATTGAATGGGTGAACCCCAATGAGAAGAACCTCGTTGCTGAGGGTGAGTTCTTTGTCCCTGCGATTCCACAACTTCCCATCTTGGACAACAAGAATGCATATGCTCATACATGATTCTTTTTGCAGTGTCTGTCAAGGCTCCTAAGCTCTATAAGCCACCTACCTCCGTGGCCACCCGCAAGCACCCCTCAGGCCGAGCTATCCGTGTTCTATGTGTCGACGTTGGTATGAAATACAACCAGCTGAGGTGCTTCCTCAAGCGTGGTGTGGAGGTCATGGTCTGCCCATGGGACCACGACCTGGCCAAAGAGGCAGGCGACCAGTATGATGGTCTCTTCCTCTCCAACGGCCCTGGCGACCCAGAGGTCCTCGATGTTACCGTCAAGAACATCCAGGCCGTCATGGAAAAGAATAGGACGCCTGTTTTCGGTATCTGCTTAGGCCACCAGTTGCTTGCTCGTGCCTCTGGAGCCTCGACCAGCAAGATGAAGTTTGGTAATCGTGGTCACAACATCCCCTGCACCAGCATGGTGACCGGAAAGTGTCACATTACCTCCCAGAACCACGGGTTTGCCGTTGATGCTAGTACTCTGACTGATGGCTGGAAAGAGCTCTTTGTCAATGCCAACGACGGCAGCAACGAGGGTATTATGCACGTTGACAGGCCATACTTCAGCGTCCAGTTCCATCCTGAGAGCACGCCCGGTCCTCGCGACACCGAATTTTTGTTCGACGTCTTTATCAACACCATTGTCAACTGTACCGAGGACCCCAAGCTCCTTCAGCAGCCCGTCAGCTTCCCAGGAGGGACCATTGATGAGAATGAGCGGCTTCACCCTCGCGTCTCAGTCAAGAAAGTCCTTGTTCTTGGTAGCGGTGGTCTCAGCATTGGCCAGGCTGGCGAGTTTGACTACTCTGGCAGTCAGGCCATCAAGGCCCTCAAGGAAGAGGGTATTTACACTGTATTGATCAACCCCAACATTGCCACCATTCAGACCTCCAAGGGTCTTGCCGACAAGGTTTACTTCTTACCTGTCAATGCCGAGTTCGTCCGAAAGGTCATTCACTACGAACGGCCTGACGCCATCTACGTTACTTTTGGTGGTCAGACTGCTTTGCAGGTCGGTATTCAACTCAAGGATGAGTTCGAGGGTCTTGGTGTCAAAGTTCTGGGTACTCCTATTGACACCATCATCACTACTGAGGACCGTGAGCTCTTTGCCCGTAGCATGGACTCCATCGGCGAGAAGTGCGCCAAGTCCGCCTCTGCTAGCAACGTTGACGAAGCCATGCGGGTTGTCAAGGATATTGGCTTCCCCGTCATTGTTCGTGCCGCTTACGCTCTGGGTGGTCTTGGCAGTGGATTTGCGAACAACGAAGCTGAACTTCTCGACCTTTGCAATAAGGCTTTTGCCGCAAGTCCCCAGGTGCTTATTGAGCGCAGCATGAAGGGCTGGAAGGAAATTGAGTACGAAGTTGTCCGAGATGCGCAGGACAACTGTATCACTGTCTGCAACATGGAGAATTTCGATCCTCTGGGTATTCACACCGGTGACTCTATCGTCGTCGCCCCGTCGCAGACCCTGTCTGACGAGGATTATAACATGCTGCGAACCACTGCCGTTAACGTCATTCGTCACCTCGGCGTTGTTGGTGAGTGTAATATTCAGTATGCCCTGAACCCGTTCTCCAAGGAGTACTGCATTATCGAAGTCAATGCTAGATTATCCCGATCCTCAGCTCTTGCTTCAAAGGCTACTGGATACCCCCTGGCTTTTATTGCAGCTAAGCTAGGTCTCGGCATTCCCCTCAAAGAGATCAAGAACTCCGTCACCAAGGTCACATGCGCCTGCTTTGAGCCTTCTCTTGACTACGTCGTCGTTAAGATGCCTCGATGGGATCTTAAGAAGTTCACCCGTGTCTCTACTCAGCTGGGTTCTTCTATGAAGAGTGTAGGCGAGGTCATGAGCATTGGTCGGTCATTTGAAGAAGCCATTCAGAAGGCCATTCGATCCATTGACTTCCATAATCTCGGCTTTAATGAAACCAAGGCACTCATGAGCATTGACGATGAGCTTCAAACACCTTCTGATCAACGCCTGTTTGCTATCGCCAATGCTATGCATGAGGGCTACTCCGTTGACAAGATCTGGGAGATGACCAAGATTGACAAGTGGTTCTTGCGCAAGCTCAAGGGCTTGAGTGACTTCGCCAAAGATATGAGCCGATATACCACCAAGGACATTGCCCGATCTCCTAATCTGCTACTTCAGGCTAAGCGTCTCGGTTTCTGTGATCGTCAGCTTGCCAAATTCTGGGACTCCAACGAAATTGCTGTTCGCAGAATGAGACTCGAGGCAGGCATCCGACCTTTTGTCAAGCAGATCGATACCGTTGCAGCCGAATTCCCTGCCTTCACCAACTATCTCTACCTCACTTACAATGCCAATGAGCACGATGTCTCCTTTGACGATCACGGTGTTATGGTTCTTGGCTCTGGTGTTTACCGTATTGGTTCTTCAGTCGAGTTTGATTGGTGCTCCGTTCGTGCCATTCGAACCCTGCGTCAAACTGGCTTCAAAACTGTCATGGTCAATTACAATCCTGAGACCGTAAGCACTGATTACGACGAGGCTGATAAGCTGTACTTTGAGAATATTAACCTCGAAACCATCTTGGACATCTACCAGTTGGAAGCTTCGAGCGGTGTTCTTGGAGCCATGGGTGGCCAGACGCCTAATAACATTGCTCTGCCGCTGCATCGAGCAGGTGTCAAGATTCTCGGTACCTCCCCTGAGATGATCGACATGGCCGAAAACCGATACAAGTTCTCTCGCATGCTGGACCGTATCGAAGTTGACCAGCCTACCTGGAGGGAGCTCACCAGCTTTTCTGAGGCTAGAGAGTTCTGCAATGCCGTCAATTATCCCGTGCTTGTCCGCCCATCTTACGTCTTGTCTGGTGCTGCGATGAACACTGTCTACTCTGAGAAGGATTTGGAAAGTTACCTAGCTCAGGCTGCTGAGGTTTCTCGGGAACACCCTGTTGTCATCTCCAAGTATATTGAGAACGCAAAGGAGATTGAGATGGATGCTGTCGCAAAGGATGGTGTGGTTGTCGGCCACTTCGTCTCTGAGCATGTGGAAAACGCTGGTGTTCACTCTGGCGATGCCACCCTCATCCTCCCCCCTCAGGATCTGGAACAAACCACAATCGAGAGAATTGAGGAGGCCACTCGCAAGATTGGTGCGGCTTTGAACGTTACTGGCCCTTTCAACATCCAGTTCATTGCAAAGGATAACGACATCAAGGTTATTGAGTGCAATGTCCGGGCTTCTCGATCGTTCCCCTTTGTTTCCAAGGTCATGGGTGTCGACTTGATTGAGATGGCCACCAAGGCTATCATGCATCAGCCCTTCCAGGAGTACCCTCCCACCAGCCTTCAGCCTGATTGTGTTGGTGTTAAGGTACCTCAGTTCAGTTTCTCGCGTCTGTCTGGTGCTGATCCAGTCTTGGGTGTGGAAATGGCTTCCACTGGTGAGGTTGCTTGCTTTGGTGTAGACAAGTACGAGGCCTACTTGAAGGCTCTGCTGTCCACTGGTTTCAAGATTCCCAAGGCCAACATCCTTCTGTCCATTGGCACGTATAAGGACAAGAAGGAGTTGCTACCGTCTATCCAGAAGCTTCAGCGCATTGGCTACAAGTTGTTCGCTACCGCTGGTACTGCGGATTTCCTGCAGGAGCACGGTGTTCAGGTGCAGTACCTCGAGGTTCTCGGCCGCGATGAGGACATCAACTCGGAGTTCTCCCTCACTCAACATCTGGCCAAGAATATGATTGATCTGTACATCAATTTACCTTCGAACAATAAGTATCGCCGTCCTGCCAACTACATGAGCAAGGGGTACAAGACTCGTCGTATGGCAGTTGACTATCAGATTCCTCTTGTGACCAATGTCAAGAATGCCAAGATTCTGGTCGAGGCCATTGCTCGTCACGTCTATCTGGATGTTTCGAAGCGTGATTTCCGGCTGAGCGAGCTGCCCCCGCCACCGCCTGTCGTCTCCGCAAAGACTCCTGAGATGAAGGCCTCCCTTCCATCTATCGGACAGGTTACTGAAAGCCCTCGACGACGGGGCACCGATGCTGTGCTCGCTTCACCCATCCGTGGTGCTGGCCATATTGACGAGCTCGCCCTACCCGCGGCCATTCAGACTTCCGCCATTAGCGCTTCTGTCCTCAAGCTCCTCTCGCAGCCTTCGGAGTTCAAGAACGCCAATGTCTTGTCTGTGAAGCAGTACACCCGTGCTGATCTACACTTGCTATTCACTGTCGCTCAGGAAATGCGCCTCGGCGTTCAGCGCGCCGGAGTTTTGGATGTCCTCCGTGGTCGTGTCCTTTGCAGCGTTTTCTACGAGCCTTCTACCAGAACCTCTGCATCATTTGATGCTGCCATGCAGCGCTTGGGTGGGCGCACAGTCTCCGTCCCTGCCACAAACTCATCTGTCCAAAAGGGTGAAACCCTTCAGGACACTCTGCGTACTCTGGCTTGTTACGGTGACGCCATTGTTCTCCGCCACCCTGATGAGAAGTCCGTGGACATTGCTGAAAAATACAGCGATGTTCCCGTCATCAATGCGGGCAACGGTAGCAAGGAACACCCCACTCAGGCTTTCCTGGACCTTTTCACCATCCGTGAAGAGCTCGGTACTGTCCAGGGGCTGACTATTACCTTCCTGGGTGACCTCCGATACGGGCGTACTGTGCACTCCTTGGTGCAGCTGCTCCGCCACTACCACGTCAAAGTACAACTGGTCGCTCCTAAGGGACTGGAGCTGCCCAAAGATGTCAAGGACCAGCTGGTTGCATCCAGCCAGCTACTTGGGGAGTCAGATACTCTAACTCCTGAGATTATTGCTCACAGTGATGTCTTGTATTGCACTCGTGTCCAGCAAGAGAGGTTCGAGACTGCAGAGCAGTACGAAAGAGTGAAGAACTCGTATCGCGTGGATAATGCCACTCTCAAGCATGCCAAGAGCCACATGGTGGTGATGCATCCTCTGCCGAGGAATGAAGAGGTGGCCGAGGAAGTGGACTTTGACCAGCGAGCGGCATACTTTAGACAGGTGAGTATTTTATCCTTGTCCATGCAAGGCCGTGCTTCATGGATAAAGCAGCGCAAGTGCTAACTGGGTTTCTAGATGCGTTATGGACTGTACTGCAGAATGGCTCTCTTGGCACTTGTCATGGCTTCGTAGGCCATGTTGATGTTTAATTAGACATATTCTGGTACAGGGGCCGAATACTCTGTTCGCACATGATCGGACGGGCAAGAAAAGTTCAAAATGGATAACAACGGCGTAGACAAGGATTTCAGTCTTTTTTTTTTTTCGATAGAATTTACGTGCTTCAAGGTATTCGTATTCGGTAGTCAGAGCGTGTGGCTGGATCTGAGTCCCATGCCTGGGGTTGTATGAAACGTATCCCCGTATATGATGATGGCAATCGCTGGAATCGATTGCGTGTATGAGTGTATATTTGTATGTATGAGATGATGTATGCGTGCGTGGGCGGGTTGCGTACGTGCGCATCTGTACGTGTACACGAGTAATGCATAGTGTATATGTATACGTACGTTCATTACGTTGCGTGTATGTTTATTTGTTTATTTGTATATATTATATGTAGGTTAGATTAGATTAGATTAGTTTAGTTTAATATATTGAGTTGTGATGTTTGTAATCTTAGTTTGATCTGCGTTTGGTTTGTCGCTGAGATGCACATGTCTTTGGGCGTGAACGTGGCTGGTGGGACCCCATTTCTGTAGGTGGTGTTAGGTACATGTGCTGCCGTGCTATTTACGGACACAATGGCCCGCAAGTACCCTAGGTACCTACCTCTATGCTCGCGGCCCCCGGTTGTGGTGACAGTCTCCTGGCTCATCAGGTATAATAAGACAGTTCTTAGAGTTCTTATTTAATATATGAGGCTTTTGCACTGTCTTTGCATAGTTGTACTGCCATCAGAACAAGCGGCCGCGCGCGTATGGGTAGGTACCTACCTAGTAGGCACCTAGGTACTTCATAAGTCAATACTTTAAGTCCTAAGTAGGTTTGACCTAACCGAGCAGTGAGTGAGTCGACACCAGCTTGACCACACCAGACGTCATCCACCAGGTTGGCCAGACTGGCTGGCTCTGCCCAGCTCAGTGGGTACACAGGGTACTTAAGTACCAGGCACACCAAGTGCACATGCCGACGGTGCTTTGTGCACTCACTGGACAGAGTATCAACAGCTTATGCCCAGGTACTCCATACTTGAGTGCTCAATGTTCTTCCAGCACTGCGACTGCGGAGTATTGACTGTACTTAAGTAGCCACGCCCGCTGCAACCAAAAGTTGGCCCTCCAACTTGAAGGTCTGGTCTGCCTCACGTAACCACCTTGAGCGACGGAAACCCACATCCTCTCTCAAACTCTGTATCCATCTCTGCACTTCACCGACCCAGTTCTACATCAATCATCCCAGACCATCAGCCTCGACGACGCTCGACCCTCTCCGACCCGTCTCTCCCCGGCGCCTACTTCGCATGCCGCCTCCCCAGGTTCCAACACTGGCTCTCTCACACGCCTCTCGGCTGGCGATACTCCATCGTACATCACGCCGGGCATCAGTGGGCCGTCAACATCCCATCCGCGGCACTTGGCCGTTGCATGTGCCAAAGCTCAAGTGCCAGCTCCAGTGGCCTTCGACAAACACTTGCAGACATCCTTTGCCTACTTAGGTCCCTGGCGGTAGCGTCTACCATGGCCAACAATGACGACGGCCTGTTCGTGATTCTCTACACTCCTCTTGCCACCTGTGGCTGTCCTCGCCCTGCTCTTCTGCTCGTCAAAGATTCTGGAAAGTGCACTCGTCTAACGTCACGGGCAACTATAGGTGCTACCCGACCGAGGGCATAATGTCCAAAAATGGACGCAAGCGTTATAGCATTGGTGTCCGTTCCCAGTATGTATTCATGTCCTTCAAGCGGCCTCCTCTATGGCCACACTGTAGCTCACCAATTTTCGCCTATAGACATTGGCAACTCCGGTCGTTGATAAGCGCGGAAAAGAAAAATATTGTGTACTTTCCCGGAGGAAATGGCAGCAACCATGTGCAGCGACTCAACACGTTGACTCGAGAATGCGAAACCATCAAGCTCCTTACCTTTGCGCCACGATGCCTAGTAGCCGAGAATGGATGGTTGTGCTGTGGAAGCGAGAATGGCGAGTTTGTCGCCATTAAACTCGAAGATGCAATCGAAAGCAATCAGCAGCCCTTGCTGGGATTGCATCTGGATGCCGAAACAAGACACCAACTGAACCTTGGAGGAGCCAGCCGTGACGAGCCCCTACTTGCTCTTCTTGCCCACGCACGCCGTTCAAGTAAGAGCTTGATCGCCAAGAGCATGAAACTTGCCAAGGACCGAGTTAACTGCGTCACTCTGTGGTTCCCTCCGGCATTGACACCTCTCGAAGCAGGATCATATACTGAGCCTGTCGCGGTTTTGGCCAACAACGACCGCACCGTGGTTCTTGTTAGTTTACGCGAATTTGACCAGAACGAGAAAATAGATCCCCTCGATGTCGTAACATATCCCGATTTCGTCAACCGAGCAATACTGTCCCCTGACGGTCGAATCCTAGTTGCGATTCTTGATGACCCGTACCTGTACGTTCATGAACGGGTCGAAACCGAAGGAGGCATCTCAACACCTCCCGCTAGCGAAGATAGCGGATATCGGTGGGAACAGAGACAAAGGTTTCTACTCAAGAGTCAAAGAAAAGATGATCGTTCGGACAGCCGGGGAAGTTTTGCAGCATGCTTCTCGCCATCGGGTGCTTACCTAGCCGTCGGAACACAACATGGCACAATTTCTATTTTTGACGCTACTCTCCTCCTCGACCCTTCTGCGGAGCCTCTCATCACCACGTTCAAGTCATCTCGCCCAGAAAGTGGTCCTGGAGCTATTCGAGACATGGCATTCTGCCCTGGTCCCTTTGATATTCTTGCCTGGACAGAAGATAAAGGCCATATTGGTTTCGCTGATATGCGAAGCAATTTCATAATTCGGCAGATAGTGGATATCAATGTTGAGGCTGACTTTCGACATATTGACATCCTCGATCGAAACACAGTCGACCCTCGGTTGCTGGACGGTAACTCGGACAGGAGGTCCAATCGATCCCCCCCTTCGGGAAGCACACGTACACGTCGACAGGGTGAAGCATTGGAGACGTTAAACCAGCCTCTCACACCCAATGAAACTGTTGTCCTAGAGGCGATTCAAGGTGATCGAAGACGGCGTGAACGAGCGGCTTTGAGAAGCACCGAAGAACGAGCTCGTGATGGTGGGCCATCAGATTTAGCCTTGACCTACCTGTCAAGTTTACGGCCGTCGGCCGCTGATGGCGAATCTCCCAGACCCCGACAGCGCAGTAGTAGTGTGGGTCGGGCAATGGGCGATATTCTTGGCTCCTACCGAGAGCAGAGGGAGCGTCAACAGGAGCGACTTCGTAATGCCAGGCAGCTCACTCGTGAAGGGTCTGAGGGCCAACAACCACAATCAACATCAGCAAGGCGGACGGACCAAAGATGGTCGGAACAAAGATGGGTGGACAGGGTCGAGGAAACGGTAGCAGCGATGCGGGGTCAGAGAGAAAGACAAGATTCGTCCTATCTGAATGTGCTTGAAATCTTGCAGGCCAGAGAGCGCCCTTCCAATGACACGGACAATGAAGACTCGTCACTCCTCGTACCTCTAGTCAACCAAGTTGTCAATCGCTGGGAGGAGAGCGCGATCCGAGGAACTCTAGCGACTGATCATGGAGTTTTTGAGGTGCCTCCGTCTCCAGATAATACCGCAGGTTTAGCCTGGACCGAAGACGGTCGTACCCTGTAAGTTGTAGATTCGTTTTTAATATGCAGCGTGAATGTCCAACAGCTAACATCATGCTTAGGTTTGTCGGCGCTCAAACTGGCATCTATGAACTGCACATCAACGTCCAGGGCAGAAAATTTTGTCCAAGCATCACGATGAGTTGAGGTGAGAAAAGTTGCGAAAGTCACCGCACCAATGGATGAAACGTGAGCAGTGAAGGCACAAGGTCTTGAGAGTCTCGATTATTGTTAGGCACTTGGGGTGTTGAAAGGCGTTTTATTTTCATAGGGAAGCGAATGATCGCCGGAGCAACATGAGGCGTTGTTGGTCAACTTGAATCTTTTTTCTTTCTTTCTGGGTCTCTGGCCTTTGCAAATATTCCATCTTGATGCCAAGTTTGAGTTCGGTGAAATGGACAAGGAAAGGCCCGGGCATGCATAGGTGGAAGTAATTCTGAATTTTTACATGGAATTCCCGGGAGGAGCATACGGAAAACACATTCGCTTATGGAGTTTTTTCTTTTCTCATCTATTTTTTGTCAACACTGTTTGCGGCTCTTTTAGTCCCTGGGCTAGTTTGCACGGCACTTGAATAGTATACGACTACTGCTCTAATGAGTCGCTCTACGAGTTTGAACTCTGGATCTCTGTTGGCATCTGCTTTTCGGTTTTCGGCCTCTCTTTTTTTTCTTTTTTCTTTTTTTTCACTTGGTGGACTATGGTCAAACGTCTTTTCTGTATGATATCCCCGGCTTTTCGCATGAACGAATTTTATCATTTCTATGAGGTTTATTCTACGGTCCTCTTGGCACGTGTCCCCTGATTGATATTGTGCTTCGCAAGAGCAGCGCATTCCGTCATTTCACTTTCTCCCATAGAACAGCTCTCCGACCCTCTCCCCAATGGCCAAGCTACTTGTCAAGCCGGGACTCTCGATGCCCAGGCAATTCACCCAGCCATGATAGCCGTCCTCCATCCTCACCACAAAGTCATTGAAGTTCTTGCCAGCCTGCCCAGCCCCCTTGTAGCTCAACTTGGGTCGAATCCCTGCGTAGTCTGGCTCCAAGCAAGTCTCATCGACACCAGGCAAATACAGCTTAATCTCCTCGACGGCCTGCTCCAACCTCTCTCTCCCAACGGCCAGGTTGTCCGGGGAGTCGACCCATTCGATGTCCGGGCCGAAGCGTATCCTCCCGCCCATGTCGAGCGTCAAGTGCGTGCCCAGCCCTCCGGCGCCCGGGTTCGGGGCGGGATAGACCAGCCTCGAGACACGGGGCCGCGACGCCGAGTACGAAAAGTAGTTGCCCTTTGCAAAGTACAGCCTCTTGCGGAGGGCCTCGGGGACGATCATGTTGTACACGTCGACGCACCCCAGGCCGGCGGCATTGACGACCGTCTCGGCCGTGACGCTCGACGCCTCGCCCGTCAGCGAGTCCCTGACGTCGACGCGCCACCCTGCGCTGCCGGGCCTCGCCCCCAGCGGCGCGACCCCGGCGACGGTCGAGTTGAGCGCGACGACGCCGCCGGCGTCCTCGAAGAGGCCGGCCAGCGAGACCATCAGCCCGTGGACGTCGACGATGCCCGTGGTCGGCGACTCGAGCGCGCCGCCCGCGGCACGCACGCCCTCCCCTTCGTCCCGGACCTCCCTCTCAGGCACCCAGCGCACCGGCACGCCAATGTCGGCGCAGTGCGCGTGCAGCTTCTCCAGCTCGCGCCGCTGGGCGTCGTTTTGCGCGACGATCCATTTCCCCGTGCGCCTGTGCGGGACGCCGTGCTTCTCGCAGAACTCGTAGAGCAGTTGCTTCCCGCGGAGGCATAGCTGCGTCTTGAGCGTGTCGCGGCCGTAGTAGATGCCCGCGTGGATGACCTCGCTGTTGCGGGAGGACGTCTCGGTCCCCAGCGACGAGTGCCGCTCTATGAGGACCGAGGACGACGATGGGCTCTGCTGCGAGAGGCGGTGCGCTATGGAGAGCCCGACGACGCCGCCGCCGATGATCTGGTTTTCACGAATTGGTTAGTCTTTGCTCGTTTTGTTTTCCGTCGGGTGCGGGTTACCAGATGGACGGGCATACGGCGTGAGTGAAGTCTGCTTGGGTGGCGGGCGTGCTGCTGAACTGGCGCAAGCCGCGCCGTGCGACTTGTCTTAGCCCAGATGACAGCATTACTTCTCTTTTTTTTTTTTTTGGTTCTATAAATTCATTTCATGAGTACGATTGCGTGTACTTGGAGAAATCAGCGCGTCAATATATAGTCGCGATGTAAGTCTGCCGTTCTATTCCGTGAGGTGGATGAACTGACGACCAGGAGCCAATGACGTCTTGTGCGGCACCGAATTTCGGAGTGGGTTTTGCCGGCCTGGATGGTATTAATATGTTAGTATGGGCACGTATTGTAAGGGCTCCATATGCTTGCCACTCAGACGACTTCAACTCATTTGGGTTCATGCATGCGGCCTTTGTAGCTTTGGGCAGGCTGTTCTCGCCTCTTCACTTTTGATGCAAATCTTATCGAGTGAGCTCTGTTAACCTTACGCCTATGCATATATGCCCATTCTTATGGTAATTCTCCGCCGTAAACTCCGTAAGGAATGTGTTTAAAACACAGTTGCAAAGCAATACATCATGTCCTCCGAAAGCTACGATTCCTTTGGCCCGACTTCGCTAGCTGGCTCTCCGCTTGTTGACGACTGAGTCAGATGTGATGGTATCGACGGCTCGGTTCCCGTTCCTGAGCCGGGGTGAAACTCGGCAAGTTGCTTCTCTGTACATATTTCTTAGCGTCATTTCGCAGAATATTTTTCTCGGTTGGGGTGCCCATACCCAAATCACGAATACGATGGCGCAGCATCTGATTCTCCCTGGTGAGCATCTGTGTCTCCGCCTGGTAAAAGGCGCTCTCGTCACGACCCCCAAGGACCCAGTCTCCGCTCTCCTGACTTATTGAAGTCGCTCGTAGACGAGGCGAAGCACCGCGGCTTGGTGTCCTGGATCTGCGGTGCATCTCCGCGCGGGCCATTTCCATAGACCCACGAGGGAACACGGGTGAGCGAGAGTAAGATCCAACGGGCTGGCTTCCAGGAATATTACTCTGCGATGCTCCTCCTGCTCCGTATATGGGTCTCGGAACGGTTTCTGCGATGGCACTGTCTTCGGCAGCTGGATCGGCGCTGTGGCCGGGTCGTGACGTTTGAAGGCGTTGAAGTTCGAGCTGCTGCTGTCGAATCATCTGAAGAAGCCGGTTCTACTCCTCGTCAGCAACACATGACATCAACATGGACAAATACATCAAAGCAAAGAGGTCGTTGGGTACTAGATGCCACTCACCACATGTCCTTCCTGCTCTGCCTCGAGCTCTTGATGCAGTTCGCCTAGACTGGGAGCCCGGTGATGATGCGGATCAGCCATCAGCGGCGACCCAGAAAGTGGCTGCGGGCTCGATCTATGGTATCCAGAATGCTCCTGTGCCATCTCTCCAGGGGCCGGAACAGACGGATCATTCAGCTGCAAGTTCATAAGGACGGTTGATCGTCGGCGGCTGGTGTTTGGTGATAACGGGTTCCGCGCCAGGGAGCTAGTGGAAGACCCTAGATGTCGAGGTGAGAGACTGCTCCGCTGAAACTTGATGAAAGAAATGCAAAAACGTACGACGTGAGGGCTCCCGCTGAAGCCCAGCATTCATAGTTGCCGCTGCCTGTAGTGACACGGAAGCAGATCGTGGTGAGCCCGTTGGTGACTCAGCCCTCGCGAGCGACGAGCCATCGCCGTTGGTGGCCATTGTTTGTTGTCTGCGGTGCAATGAGCACGCCGTTGTGGGAGGGAGCAGCGACCAAGGCGGTGCCGAGAGTAATGCCTTTGTCTTTGGGATGCAGACCAGACAGCTTGTGCCGCTTGTGCCTCGACGGATTGGTCGTTCTATCTGGTTCCTGTTGGGAGCACTGGAGAGCTATGGCGGGGCAATGACTGGAGGAACGTCAAACTTCAATGGTCAGCGGCGGTTGGACCACTGGATTTCCACTTGACAGTCTGGCCAAGTGCTGTTTACCCCACGTTCGAGCAGGCAGTCGTCGTTGGCTGAAGGCAATACAGCTGCAAGATGAGTGATTGTACTGGATATGAAACAATGCGAAGAGCTTTGTTTGCGCGTGTACAAGGTCGACGTTGACTCCTCGTATTCACTTTCTTTGAAGCTCTGACATCACAACGCCACTTCAGATGGCCAACTTGGACCGCCAACCTTTCGACGTCTCCTGACAATGGGGCCACTTTTTCTTCGCCTGGCATCCCGACTTACCCTGCAGCAGCCTCAACCTGCCAATCTTGACACTTGGATGCAGCGACTTGGCCACGCCGCCAACAAAGTCCAACAACTCCTCGCGGTTGAGAAATCAAGTTCAAATTGTGTCGCCACCACATCGTGGTACTTCATGCTGCCCTGTGGCGGTGTGGTGAGACGTATTCCATCCCCCTTCCGATAGAAAGATGCAAATTAGATTTCTGCAGACATGCTGGAAACAGCTTCTTACCCGGTTTTCCAGACAACGCAGGTCGGTCGGCAACCAGAAGCATACCGTGTACTACACGCAATGATGCATCATGGTGCCCGACCGACAATATACCGTGGTTCGACGCTGAACCCCAGACCTTGTCATCGTCGCAGTGCAGCGAGCTTGCTGTTGAGTCACATGTCCAGTTCTACGAATGAGCCCGGCCGAATTGTTGGGCTGCATCAAGACCCAGAACAACTGACACGTCCTGCAATAAAACAAGTACGAATACTACGTGCAGCCTCCGGAGAAAAGAATAGGGAGGGGAAAAAAAGGAAGACAGAAAAAGACTACGAGAAAAATCCTGGCAGTAAGCGCGCAGACGTCGTGACTAGTTTCTACGGTAGACCATCTTCCTGCATCGGGTCTGTCATCGTCTAGAGTCCACCGAGTTCAGCCCGTCAAGGCTAGGAGACCAAGACCTGAAACGTACTTGACGGCGGTAGATGTCAACGAGATGGGCAAATACCTTGCTTCATCTTGATTAGCACTTCTAGCAATGGGACGGTAGATAGATACTACCAGTACGTAGTAACCACGCGACGCGGTGGCCAGCACCCACACACCCAATCCAGCGGGGAAGAAAACGAACTAATAAACTCATCGATCCTCGGGCAGCCCCCAAACCTCTCGAGATGGATGGGATGAGAACAATGGCCCCGTGCACCCACCGTGTTCCATCGTGATGCCGTTGAAACACCAGGCCTAAAGCTAGAAACAAAATAAGACATCAAAATTGTGTAAAAATTTGCCAAACACCGCGATTATTCATCAGTCGCCGTCACCCGTCCCGAGGATGATGTTGAATGAATATTTGCCACAATTGAACGGCCTTTGTTCAGTTTGGTGATTTTGTTCCTACACACAACCCCTTATTTAACACAGCAGGTCTTCGCCTGAAAGAAAGTGGGAATATCCGACGTCGTGATGCGATAAACTACCGGACCTTGTCGCGCGAACACGAGAACACTGGCGGTGGAATGCCGATAATGGCTCAAGCAGAAAAAAGTCTGATCAAAAAATTGCGCTACTGCAGGAACCAGGGGCGGAAGGGTTCATGCTCCGTCCAAGACTGTCGTCTCATTTCTGCTACGTTGTCATTAGGGTCATCAGTCAACGGCAGGCAAACAAGCAAAATGTGCCTTTTGTCCGCACAACATTTTATGAACGACTGTAAAGCCCAAACCAAACGAACACAGGTTGCTGTAGCTTTTACTTTCGCAATAGTCAATAGTCGCAACTCAATCCTCATTATACGGACTCTTGAGCCACAAAGTCTAATAAGTCGACTGCCTTTCGGGTGGAGGCACTCTGCCTCGTATTTGCTGTACAACCAAACCTACTTACTGCACGCCGGAAGAAGCCACCAATAGTAGTACTCCGTAAAGAGATTCCCCTTGTGGAATGCGTGTGATGATGGGAGATGCATGGCGGCATATCGTCCATTACGTCTTCTTGCATCGGACAAGCGGTCAGCTGACCTTGACGACTGGGGATGAACAAAGGGGAGAAAACCCGCACGTATCGCGAGCCTCAAAACTGGTAGTACTAGTAATCCATCGCTCATGATGACCGCAACCGGATACCAGTCAACGACGCACGGCTGACTGTGCATATGTACACCCCGACGCCAAGTTTTTTTTCTTGCCAATCTTTCATCTTGTCCTGAGACATGCCAATGTAAGCCTGGAAGTCTGATGGAATCTGTCAACAAGGGTACTAGGGGTCTGATCCCTCTTAGCAATTGCACATGGCGGTTGCTTGATGGATCTGTCGACCTGTCAGGCCACCGCGTGCCCAGACACCACCGGGCCAGGCTGTGTATTTGAGATGCGATTCATTTGCTCAAAAACTTTGGTAGAGATGCCACAATAACAAATGCCGCCGCCACATCGAAGCATGACAAGTGTGGTTCCAACTGCCCGTTCTGTACAGAGTAGGTCCTACATTGTACATAGTAGTACGCAAGCGGGCGGTGGAGATATCGAGGCCATCACCACAAGGGTACCACATAGCAGTCCATAGCAGTGAAAGAAAAAGCGGAGCGATCGCATGGTCTTCCGACTTTAGCAACTTGATCCTGTCCAAGGAGGCTGGGATGTTGAAGATGTCGGGACAAAGAGGTTCCATTCTGTCCAACCTTGCTCCACGATTCGTAGCCCTGACAAACAGTCAGGATGCTCGCCCTCGCCCTGCTCGCTGCCATTCACACGTTGGAATGTTGACTGGGTGCAGATGGGATATCCCCAGTTCAAATTGGTCACTCACTCTGGAGGCCAGGGGTCCTCGGCAGGCCGTGGATCGATAAAGGCTCAGTGACCAGGCGCTAGCAAGGTTGACATAGCATGGAATAGCATGGCAGAAAACCGGAGAGGTATCCGCGGGACATGGGCGATGAATCCGTGATGCCGGCAGCTCGGTTCTGAGAACAGCGGAAACACCGGACGAGAGCGGTAAGTGATGAATGAGGGCATCGTTGGTTCCGATGGCGAGAAGAAAAAGCAAAATTATGAGGGAGCGTCGACGAGAAAAGAGTAAACCAACAAGGTGACCAACAAGACAACCAACATTGAACGAGCGCGAACATTTCTCCGTACGATGTACATACATGCTATGTATGCACGGAGTACTCCGTACTACAATAAAATACTAGGACAAGGCTGAGCTCCGGCCAGAAATTGTCATGTCTCGCTGCCTCCGATAGATCTTCTGGTCGACACGTGCGGGGCAGGGCCGAGCGTCACTTTTGCAAATCAGTCATTGGCCTTGGACAAGTTCATGTCAACTTGCTTAACCTGAAGGAGGCTTTGTCGCTCCTGCCTCCACAGTCAACAGCTTCCAAGTGCCTGCCTCGTGCTTCGTCCGCAGTTACACACACCACAGCTCTCAACCCACAGCCCACCGGACGAGCATGAACCGAAGCATACTACTCCGTACTGACTGTGTATCCTGTTGGCATGTTTGTTTGCAGCCACCTCGTCGTGGAATCCTGATGTTTTCGCCGGCTCCGTACTCATACCACGTGCCATGGCATTGGAGAAAGATGGGGGAGCGAGCCAGATACAGGTCCCAGTGGCGTCAGCCCTCCCCTGGCTTCTCCTGGTCCGTAGCCGGTGCCATATCTGGCGCGGTATCAGTTGCAATCGCGTCGTGGAGGCGTCTGGTTTGCTTTGGACGCTCGCAAGTCCCCTACAACATACAGCTGTCCCTGCAGTAAATCAGCACTAGACTAGCCTTTGTTTTTGCCCCCCTTACTCCCCAGGCAGGTGAGTTCCACAAAGCCACCATGAACGAACCACTGTTGGATGCCAGACTTCGCGTCCTGCCGGGTATCAACTAGAATCGTCGTCATATCAAAATGCAAACCAAATTATCACGACCAGATACACGCACCACAGAGCGATGTCCGAGTCTTCTATCTGGACAGAACATGAACTATGGAACAGAGCGCAAAGTCAATCGAGGAAGCGTTACGCAGTATCCCGCCACACCAGTTCTGCCGAGTATCATAGCGTCGTTCGGCCATGTACTCCGTACTCCGTGTACTCCATAGCCAGGTACTATGATACACAATGTTCATCACGGCTAGACGCTGATTGCTGAATTGCAGTTGACCCTCAGGATCCTAGCCATCCGATCATTTGGACGCAGTTCAACCGTCTCCGGTGCCAATCCTCGATGGAATACCTTGTTAGAGTTTCCAACGACATTCAACAACGTTCTAGTTTGAGTTTTGGCCCAACATGCACCTGGAAAAGCGCTATTGACAAGACTTGCACACGTTCAATGGCCCGGGCATACGGAGGGACCGTAATGTACAGTACTGTACGGAGTATACGTATACGGTACACACACGTACACTCTACAATGCATGCTGTGGTGTCACGTCCGGAGTACGACCAGAGCGATGGCAATGGAAGAGGTTGACTGCACCTGTTGACCTGGTGTGACAGCCCGCACCTACGAATCCACAACTTGCAGAGCTCCCTTGGCGCCCCGGCATGATCCACACAAGCCGTGACGCACTCAAGCACAGGCCAGCTGTGAGGCCGTTTTGGTCTTGCCTCAGGGGTCCCATGTCGTTTTGCCCTGGTTCCTGAAGCTGCCTTGTCCGCCCACATCACACTTTGTCTGACCCCTGGCCCAGCCTTTCCTCGCACCTCGACGTCGACAGAGGGCTGCCCTCCCACTTGTCCACAGCTCTGGTACGGAGCACAGGGGGATGTGACTCCCGGACTCCAAGCGACTCAGACATCCGCACGTCGCCTGCGACAAATTGTCAAAGTGTGTGTTAGCACTACTCCATTCTGCTGCCTGCGCCTGCATGGCTGCACCAGAAGACGCCATGAACCCCCGCCATGGGACCGCCTTCTCAACCTCTGGGTCCACTTACCTCGCTCGTCTGTCTGATCAGTACAATATAGCGAGTACAAGGATGGAGAACTGGCGCAGCCGTACTCCGTATTATGGGCCAGTAGAGCCAGAGGGGAGTAAATCCATATTGCACTTTAATTGTATTTCTTACCAGTGACATTCTCTTTTATTATCCTGTCCTTTCTAGTTTGTGCTTCAAATTGCAAGTATGTCAAGGGTCTAACGACACAACATCTCGCTTTGTTCTTGTCTTGTCTTGTCTTGCATGTTTCTTTGCTCCCTTTCCTTTCATTTCCGGCTCTTCTCTTTCGGCTCCCTCGCATCAACAACCTCGATCCCGGCGAATCACACATCAGGCCACCCTTCTTGTGTTCAAGGAAAGCGAACCATTTACCAAGACAAGTCCAATCTCGGGACAATTGTTACGAAGCAGAGCCTACCATTTCCTCAACCCAAACGACCGGATACCTCGTTATCCCCACCCTTCCATCTTTTCTATCAACTCTCTCAATCTCTCTGGGCTTTTAGTGCCGTGTAAATGAAAGAAAGCTGTCCGTGATCGTTGATAGCACCTTTTGCTCGAAACTTCTTTGTGACTTGATTCTATTCTTTTGCTCCAGTCAAAGGAGCACTAGCCCACAGTCATAGAGCCTTGAGTACATCAAGCTTTTCGCATGGCTTGGTAGTCGCTCGCTTGTCACTTGACCTTCAAAACAACAAAGATTTGACTCGCACTTGTAGAGAATACAGGATATACCCCCTGTTGGTATCGGCGGGATTTCTGTCGGCTAATCTACAATGACACATGAGCAAATGCTCGACAACGCTCAGCGCGTTCCGAGTAATAGTCTTCGAGGACCTCGAGGACCAGGACTTGATTATGCGGCCGAGTTGGAGAATCGAATGCCAATCAGGCAAGAGAAGTTGGACAGAATCGAGAAACTTGGCCGTCGCGAGTCGAAACTGGGGTTGAGGAACATATTCGGGCGATCCAAAGCTGCAAGAGACGACCAACAGCCGAGTACCACGCCGGCTACATTGAAGAAGACAAACTTCCGCGCATCGATGGCGAGAGTAAGCCAACCTCCACAAGTTTACCAATACGACTCCAACCTGCCAACAAACTTCTCTTGGAAACCGCTTGCAGCCACAGCAGAGGACCCCGATGCCGAGCAATCCTCACATCGTAATGTACCGCCGGCGAGGAAAAAGAGGTCGAATTCGCGGGTTAGCGGGCAACCTGATGACTCTAGCACGAACTGGACGTTGCCCCCGTTATTCAAGGCTTTCCCCCAAGCCGTTCATCATGCTACCTTGCCAGCGGCGACCATTTCTGCAGATGCTATCTTGAGAATCAATGAGAAAAAAAACAGTCTCCAGACGAAAGAAGAGGAAGACTTGGCTGACGGAGCCGGAAATGACCACCTGGACGCAGACATGGACAAACACAGAAAAAAGAATAATAAATGGGAATTGAATGCCCCCGCGACGAATTTTGAGTGGACGACCAAGATTTATGTTTTAGTGACATCTGGATATCTTTTACAATACTCTCGGAATGGCACTTTCGATCGCTTACCGGAGAAGATTCTTCGGCTAGGTCCTTCGTCTGCAGCATTCGCCGCAGACGCGATTCCAGGCCGCCACTGGGTTATCCAGGTATCCTCAGTGGCAGATGTCTGTGACCATCAGGGGCTAGAGAGCCGCTCCATATTCTCAAAACTTTCATTTCGCCTCACTGAACGCCGTAACGCGTCTAATCTGCTAATGGTTTTTGAGAATGCTGAGGATATGGAAGGCTGGTTGGCCGTTCTGCGAAACGAGATCGAAAAGCAAGGTGGCAGGAGGAAGTTATCAGAGACCGGAAAGCCCAAACCTGCTGGTGCTGATCCATACGTGAGGGAACACATGAGCCAGCGCACTCTTATTGTACGAGATCCTTCACGATTCACGAGCTCTAGAAGTAGGGCTAGCCAATCCATCATGTCACCCCCGAGAGAGACGAGAAGTAGCGAAACCTTCACGCGACAAACCAGCACCGACACAGCTCGCCATCAGTCCCTGGATGATATTTCTACGACAAACAGCATGATGTCGCAAGATGAACGCCAGCTAGAAAGCCTTCGGGAAACTTCAAATCGTCTATCTTTCGTCTCCTGTGGGCAACGTACTTTCGTCACATCGACTGTTTCCTCGCCAGACGGATCCCCTACACACGATAAATTCGATGAGGGAATCTTTGGCCACCATGAATCTTCTGGTAGGGGAGA
Organism: Metarhizium robertsii ARSEF 23; assembly: GCF_000187425.2. Lineage (NCBI taxonomy): Eukaryota > Fungi > Ascomycota > Sordariomycetes > Hypocreales > Clavicipitaceae > Metarhizium > Metarhizium robertsii. Next base: position 1,041,310 of record NW_011942204.1, read on the forward strand.
AGTCAGGACGAGGCCGAATGCGTCGGAAATTGTCACGAGAAGAGAGTCGGTGCAAGCCACCGCCCCCTTCATTGACGATGGTCTGGCCCCCAAAGGAAAGATGCGCTCTTTGCCTACTGGTGTTACTGACGTGCACCCTGACCGGGTGACTTCGCCCCTCGGTGTCAAGCCTACCCCCAACTTCAGTGTGCCGCGCTCATCTACTCGCCGTTTTTCGTATGCAAGGGGCGCGACGAGTAGCACGGACGGCTCTCCTAGCCGTAGACGAGATCGTGACACATCACCTCGAAGATTTGGCCGAACGCTGCCGACAGCGATGCAGTCAGCACATCGCCTGTCCGTCGTGATTGATCAGGGCGTGTCACGAGCCATAGCCACAGAGCGGCTACCGACCTCTCCGAAGTCCCCCCCGCTACCAACGTTGCCGACGATGGACGTTGGGCAACAGCGACTGCGATCAGTCTCTCGGGGTCGAGCTGGTAGGCGTGGCGATGACCAAGTGTCTCAAGCTTCTCACGTACCGGATTCTATACCAGAGAGATCATCCTGGCGTCTCAGTCCTCGCAAACAATCCAGTACCGGTGCTCTCCGACAGGGGATACCATCGCCAGAGCCGCCTTCGGTGGTGGTAAATAGACGACCCCATATTGCGTCTATGGTGGTGCCAACTGGCCCCCCAGTCATCGACGGACCGCCACGAGGGCATCGAACTTCGTTCTTGGATATAGGTGAGAGCACCGGCGACATGATAAGAAGCCAGTCGTTAGAACCCTCTCGTGCTGCAAAGAGAGCTAGTATGTGCTCCGTGTTTTCCGAGCGGTCGTCGCGCTCATACGAAGTTCACGACTCGACAGTGTCGAGTCACCACTCGTCTGATTCGTCTGCTACTATCACATCAGAGTCCCAGCCAACAAGCGGCCATTATCTTAATGTCGAGAAGACCCCAAGAACCTCACCTATGAATCGCAGGAGTATGCCACAAATAGCTGTCAGTGGCCCTCCACCAGCTCCTCCACCAACCCGGGCATTGCCTCCTATTCCGCAAAAGATGCAGATAAAGACTTGATGCCCGTGTAACACTATGACACATTTTTGGTAATTGCCAACTCGGCATATCACGACCTGATTGAAGCATTGTTATCTCGATACAACCATCGCTGTCCAAAGCCTAGGATGGACTCGAATCCTCCTTTTTGTCTCCTATGCGTCTAGTTACGCTGTATCATGCCCGACATAGACCATACATCATTTTCATTTTTCTGAGAACACCTTAAAGCCCTTAGACTGGATTCGCCGCGAAGCATCATATGACGCCCAAAAAACCGACCGTATTCATCATCACCAACATTTTCCTTTTTCTTTTTTCTCTTTGTTTTGTGTGCGACTACGTGTAACGAACGAAGCGATTGTGACACTTATTGATGATGGATTTTTGCATGTGGAGGAAGCCTCTCTTTTCGGCATGTTTGAATTGGATGTGGTTTACGAACGAGACTCTGTGATTAGTGCAGGTAAATTATTGAGTTTGTCTACCAGGAAGCAGCTAGATGAGCATCTTGGACATTTTTGGGCACCGGAATGGCGGTTTTTACTGCGTATCAGAATAGCAGACTGGAATGTAACGACGAGCCTTGAAATATGCGGGACAAAGTCGATAAGTTGTAGACATGTGAGCAACTAATGTCTTGGCCGCGTAGGATTGGATGGTAGCATTTTATGCTACATTGGACCTTGTCTCTCTACTGTTTTAAGCGTGGTTCTCATTTGATGTGCATTGTGCGGGGTGTCGAATCATACTCTTGCGTCATGCAGCTACCTAGAAGGTAGTACATGTGCAATGGGAAGGTAGCTGGCTAAGTTATCATGCTCACTTGTACAGATGGTCGAAGAGTGTAGGACCAGATATTTCAATGATGCTCCGCACTTCGGTGACACGGCTTTTAAGCTTGGAAGTTAAGCTTCTCACACGGCGCCTTTCCGTCCATGACCGACTCTCTCGCTTCCGGGAGTAGAATTCCACGTCCTTGAAAGCACGTTGCACATTGACCCTCGGACTAAGTAGTGCCAATGCTTGGGATGACGAAACCCCGTCCTGCAGAGAGTTTTCCCCATTGGACCACAGTCGCCAGGATCAGCGGCTTAGCATCACTACCACCTACGGCTTTTGGTCAAGCATCAAGTGTGGCCGGTTCGAAGATCATTGGCGCCCTGGCACGCACCACAAACACCTTCTTCCCTCGTGGGCGCCGGGTGGGATAGCAGGAGTGGCAAGCTAGCGATGACGACGATTTTGCTTGGTGGCTTGCAGGAATGGTCGGGTGGGAAGGAGGGGACATGGATGCCTCCTTCCAACGAATGACTAAGGGCAACTGATAGTGCATGAAAAGAAGGACTTACTGTCTCGAGGCCTACCGAGGATAAATACCCATTCATGCCACGGTGGTTGTAGATTTTGGCCCCTTTTGGTTTGCGGTTCGCAGCGCGCTTTCACATTTGGCGTGTGGATTAGAGCTGCTTGCAACCATGGCTCCGTTGTATTTGTTCCTCGCGGCGCTGTATACGGGGTTGACACTTGCTGCGCAATGTCAGTCCATCCAGCCAACGTCGGATCCGCAGACGGCGCCGGGCGTCACGTTCAAGGTCCTGGCGAATGATCTGAGTAAGCCGCGGGGTGTCATTGCTGATCCCAAAGGGAATCTGTTGGTGGTTGAGGCCGGGGCCAAGGGCGTTAGACGCATCGAGTTGGATGATGGGAAGGGATTGGACACTTGTGTCACGAAGAGCTCGTCCCTTGTTGACGACAAGACTGTGAGTGCTGGCAATCTTCCCGCTGGTTGAAAATCATGGTAAAAAAGAGAGAGAGGCTAACCCATGTGTGCTAAGCTGAATCATGGCATTGAGCTCTCATCTGATGGCAAAACGCTCTTCGTTTCATCGTCCACTGATGTTTATGCCTATGATTACGATGCTGAGAAAGGAACGGTGGGAAACGCCAAGAATATTATAACTGGCATGGATCAAGGCGGCCATGCTACACGAACTCTCTTGATTCCAAAGCACAACTCAAATCTGCTGCTCGTCTCCAGAGGATCTGATGGGAATATTGATAAAGATACGGTGGAAATTGGGTCGGCCAAAAGCCAGATCCGCATTTTCAAGATTGACCAGCTTCTCAAGATCGATAGCCCTGTCAGGTATTCCGACGGAGAGGTGCTCGGATGGGGGCTTAGAAACAGCGTGGGTGTCGCTGAAGATCCCGTGACGGGATATGTTGTAAGTGACGAACTCTGGACCCCAAATATCTACAGGGAAATGCTAAATCGGTCCTAGTGGTCTGTCGAAAATTCCATCGATGATATGCAGCGGAATGGCGTTGATGTTCATAACTCGAACCCCGGCGAAGAGCTCAATTTCCATGGGCTGCCTAATGACACCACCAGTGATGTTTATGGCAAGAACTTTGGCTATCCATCCTGCGTGGCTATCTTTGATACCTCGAATGTCAACGGCTACCCAGGAGGAGCCAAGATTGGTCTTCAAATGGTGGGAGATCAAATGCCCAACAATTATACAGATCAGTGGTGCCAGGAGGATACCGTGTCTCCTTATATTACCTTTGGATCCCACCTCGCGCCGCTGGACATCAAGTTCAATTTCCAAGGCTCGGCGGCCTTGATTTCGTTCCACGGAAGCTGGTGAGTCTAATGGAACAAGTTACTGAAACCATGACATGGACGACAGAGTGGATTGCTGACAGACAGGTAATGTATTGTATTGCAGGAACCGCAAGCCTCCGAATGGCTACCGCCTTAGCCGTGTAGCTTTTTCTGAAGGATACCCCAAAGCCGACAAGAGCAGCCCCACGGCTGAGCAGGAACTGATGTGGAACAAGGACAATTCGGTATGCCCTGGGCAGTGCTTCCGACCTGTTGGATTGGCGTTTGACAGAGAAGGGAAGAGAGTATTCATGACCAGTGACTCGTCGGGTGAGCTGTATCTCGTGCTGGGAACCGACACTGACCAATGTCGAATCCCCCCCCTGATTCAGCAGTCTGGGGCATAAAGGACTGCCAGTTTGAAATTGTTTTTGGCAAATATGCTTCGCAGCCAACTGTGTGTATAGCTCGGTAACGAATTCTTATCGCGTAGCTTAGCTATAAAGAAATACTCATGACCAACTAGCTCATGGAAGGGCATGAATTCTCACACCGTGAAGTTGTTGGAAAGAGGACAACGTTTGCACCTTCCCCGTGGTTCTTGATGCGTGCCTACACTCGAGCAAAAAGCCTACTGGGCAGACACCACAATGCGGCTGCGGCGAGATATCCACCCTCGACGCCAAAAGAGGTCGGTGCTTGGCAGCTGAAGTCTTAGTTTGTCCTCTAAACCTGGGCTTCACTACTTAGGCCTGCCCTCGAATACAGTCGTGAACGCCATCTTCTCAGCAGAAACGGGGAAAATCTACTCCGCAGCTTACATATCAGTCGAACGGACTCTCCTACCACGTCCCGGTGGCGCCAGTCAAGACAGGGCTGATGGCTAGGTTGAAGATGCCATTATTTCCAGCCTGCAAGGGTGCGGCTGTGGAATATGCCACAACCGCAGGGGTGAAGCGATGATCTTGAAGGAATCAGATAAGTAGTGAGCATTATCCCTAGGTCGACGCACAGAGCCGTCTTTCTATTCCATTACTAGGAGCTTGTGTGTGTGCCAGCTCCTCCTGTATTTTGTTGACAAGAATCTTGTTAACTGGCTTGTATAGCCTCACTGATCTGCACATAATATCTAAAGATGCTCCTCACTAAGGTTTTCCTTGCCTCGTTGGCGACTGGCGAACTCATTCTCAACTATGACGGCAGCCTCGAGGGCCGTGTGGAGGAGTTTGAGGTCGAGGAGATGGTCATTGATGCTGTTGGTGGACCATCCCAGCTCGGCGCGTTGAAGAATCCTTTACGGCAAAGAGATTCTGCCGATCCCATGTTTGGAAGTGCTGCCCTGTCTGCGGACGGCGTGCTGCATGTTCTGAACAAGAGACAGTCTTGCGAAGCAGGCTATTGGTACTGTTCAGGTACGACGAACCCTCCATCCCGCGAGACTGTTTGACCAACTCTGTTTCTTGATGCATCAAGCCTTTGGACGCTGCTGCCCTACATCTACTAGATGCTGCGGCCATGGCTACTGTCTGCCCTCGGACTCACGATGCTGCCCCCAAGGACCGTGTAAACTGAGGGAACAGTGCTGCGGAAACGACCGCTGCATCCCCTCCGGCGCCGAATGCTGCAAGAACGGACGATACTGCGAACCCGGGAACCATTGCTACACTCTACCCAGCCAAGGAAACCTGCCCGTCTGCTGCACCGACTCACGATGCACAGCGCGTGTGGAAAACGGCCGAACCACATATGCCACAAGCCGCACCACCACGAGAACCTACACGACAACCCGCGCGCAGTACTACTACTGGACCATGACCTGGTACTATTACTACTACTACTGGACCTACTCTACCGTCATTGAGGCGTCTGTCGTCACCTCGGCCCGCACGTCGACCACCAGCGTCTTGAGCGTCAGCACGACCGCCGCCGCCGCCGCCTCGAGCTACTTCAGCTCCGTTTCCAGCACGCTCAGTTTTTCGACGCCCGCGTCGGCAACGAGCCTCGCTTCTCTGACTGGCAGCACGCGCAAGGGAGCCGACAGTGACGGACCAGCCGCCACCGACACTCCGAACAGTGGTGGCGGCAGCGAGAACACGGCTGGTAACGGCGGAGGGAATGAAAAAAGTAGCCCGACAACGGCGGCTACCGGCGCTACCGGTACTCGTCGGCCTGATAGTCCCGGTGCCGCCGCCTCCTTGTGGTCTAGCATGGATATCCTTACCACCATGTTTGTCGCTCTAGGAGTTAGTACCGGCGCGTTGGCAGTGATGCTGTAGTGCCTAGGCTTTTGTTGTTTGGGAGCAGTAAACACTTGGCCGAATAGACTGGCATGACGAAATAATCTCTGGTTCCGATATTGAGCAAATGCATCTCATTGTTACCTGTCTCATGAAAATTTGGCAAACCCAGATTGGGAGATGGTTGTTAAGGGCAGCGAGCTTGATTGCTTATTGTTGGCCAGAAAACACAAACAAATAGAAAGACGGCAACCCACATAAAGTAGGCTCTAATAAAATTAAAAGTTTTTTTTTTTTTTTTTAAAACAAAAGTTTCATAAACGAAGACCCCCCGTCAGTCCCCAAGGGAAGAGACAAAAAGAAAGATGTGCGGTCAGTGTGACTTGAACACACGACCTTCAGATAGGCATCCGTAGGATTGAAGCCTGGACTTCAGTCTGACGATCTCCCAGCTAATCTATGACCGCAGGTGAAAGAAACAGATGCTGAAGTAGCTTATAAACCCGTTGGCTTACGGGTGGGGGATGGGCTTTGTGTGGAGTGAGACGGCGTAATGCTGACACGGAGCTGAATTCGAGCACCTCGCCAAGAACCAGGGCAAATTCTGACAGGCCCAGGACGACTCGGCGAGAAGCAACGCGAGTCGGGAGCCGCAGCGTGAACGCAGCGCCATCGCGATGTGATTTCACGATGTTATTTATTTGCACGTGGGCAGCCCAAGCCACGTTGTATCGACCAGTTACCGAGGACTATGGCCCCTCGAGCCAATCAGATGCTTCGGGGGCTGGCCTGTGCTCTTTCAAACAGGCAAAGCACCAATTTCCCCGGCAATGCGCAGAGCACACTTGTACCCAGGCGCTGATTACCCCAAGTATCAGTTACATGATAGTACGAAAAAAGACGCCCGCCTAACCACCTTGTTTCATCTCAGAATCCCAAAACAACAAAAGAATAAAAATAAAAAGAGGTCAATGTCAACAGGCCGCATTGCCGTCCCCGCACATCAATGACCGCCGACCAAACAAAGCGCCCGCGCCATCAGGATTACACACGCAACGTCGGAAACCAGAAACCACCCCAATGCATTGACACCAGCAGCCTCGTCTTTGTCCTCCCCCCTCCCGAGCCCGTCCGTCAAAAAGGGACGCCATCGCCCCCTCCCCCTTCCCCAAACAATGGGATGACGGGGGAAAAGAAAAAACCCTCACCTCGCATCTTTTCCCTTTTCCCCTTCCCCCCCCGGCCACCAGCAAAGATGCCGGCGCTCCACGCGCCGCGCAAAACCGCCCCCGCCGCGCCCACCCCAACGCCGACAGACGCCTTCATCCCCACGGCCTACGGCGACCTCGACTCCTCCCTGCCGCCGGGCGTCGTGGTCGGCATCGTGCTGGGCTCCATCGCCGGCGCCCTGCT